>NC_142934.1:108662889-108672889 GCF_046866305.1 Octopus bimaculoides | reverse complement strand
AGGACGTGGTACATGTAAAGTATTAGCAGACAGGCTACATTTTGAAATTATATGCATACATACATACATAATTGGAAAATTGGAGTCAACAAGAAGGAGTACGGTTGGACATTTATTTGTTAACCGCTACAATTGTTTCTACGCAAAGTAGTTCTAATGGTGTGAAGATACTTGATTATGTAGCCACTTCCTTGCATTTTGATATCTAGTTATGTTTCCTCAGGTTGTAAGCAAATATTGCATCCGTAAGTTCAAAATACTCGGCTGCAAGAGCATCTTCTCTATCGTTGCCTGAATCTAGTAATCGTCATTGAGATTATTAGGGTGTGTTGTTGGTGAAGGACCCTTGGTAAACTGTTACGAACGGGTAGACGTAGTGAGATAGTGATTTTGCTACTGTTGGAGTGATTGCTATTTTAAAGTGATTGGCATTTAATTTCTTTGTATTCTAGATTTGTTCTTCCCGGTTGTTTACGCATACGTTTGTCCATAGCTGACTAATAAGATTACTAACGCTCGAACACAGTCAGATGCACACACACACACACACATATATATATATATATATATATATATATATATATATATATATATATATTCATATATATTTTACACACACACACACACACACACACACACACGCGCATATACACTCACACGCTCACATATACTAATATATGCACATACATACACACGTATATACATACATACACAGATGCTCGTGCGTGCATACACACAGTTACACAAACACAGTTACACCCTCACACACACAAACACATACACATATGCACACACACACACATACATATATATATACATATATATATATATCTCTCTCTCTCTCTCTCTCTCTATATATATATATATATATATATATATATATATATATATACTTATGTAGGTACATACATGCATTCATTCATAGTAAATACGCAAACAGGCGCATATAGCTATGTATCAAAATGCAACTCGACACATGCACACATGGACATGTGAGGAGGAGAGGGAGAGAGTTCAAATGATTATTATTATTATTATTATTATTATTATTTCACTGTTCTGAATCTAGAAAATGCATATTTGGCGCGGTGGGAACATCTCGGTATTTTCTCAGCATGCTTATTTACCTTCCACAAGGCACAAGTCAGATACGCATGATAGTGGATTCCATAGGTGTGCAGTATTTATTATTGTCCATTCTATTTCATATTTTATTTTTCCTGCTATTAAGCTCCTTTTTAGGTCCGTTAGTAATGTTGCGTGTCACCGGTTTATCTTTTGGAATAAAGAGATATGGTTGCGATAACGGACATTAAATTGGTTTCAGCAGTGCACTTATTTATGTTGCCGTGTGATGATTGTACATTTGTTTATAATGTTTTTTCCATGCGTTGGCTTCTGAGTGGACAAGCAGATTTCTTGCGACAGCTGCAATTATTTGCACTATTATTATTTCTGTAATTATTTGTTGATTTTTTTCTTTGTGGGTGTGATGTTCAGGTTAATTAGCAGTGTCTGAATATTCTTGATGTTATAGCATGTTTTCTCAATTCTTTTTAGAGTCTTTGTTTGAATTGTATTATAAGTGTCGCTTTCCCCATGTTTTTCTGATCCCTACTGTGTTTATTTTTGTTATTGTTCCTATACACTGTGTTGTTTTGATCTGTTTGTTCCATATCTGTGGTCGTTATTTGCAAGTATGTTTTTTATTGTTGTTTTTGTACATGTAGCACTCCATTTTGTTGGATGTGTTTTACTTTCACTGAGTGCTTGTTGAAAATACTATGGTATTTATGTGTTTTAGGGAATTGTTTACCTATCTTCAATAATATTTGCAATCCGAAAATTGGGTTATACTAGAAGACCTCTGAATTTTAGCATTTTTTGTTTGGTTCCTTTTATCTACTGTGTGTGGTGTTGGCAATTTGTGTCACTTTCGCTATCATTGTTAATCTTTGTGGATTAAAAAAATTTTTTTCATTTTTTTCGATTCTGTCTAGAGTTTTTATGTTTATTGCTTTGTGTTTGTGGCTTTTCGTGTTGTGTGTGTTTTCTACTTGAGGTGCATGGGTGTTTGCCAGGTGTGAGCGTGATCGTTTCATTATACCCGACCCTAGCTAGTACTTCATTGTATTAAGGTGTGTCTATGTTGAATATAGTTTCGGTGGCTGACAGGCGTGATATTCTGGTGTCTATGTTCTTAACTATTCCTTTGATTATAGATGGCAGATGATTGGACTTTATTTATGTATCTAAGACACTCGTTCGGTTTGTGGTATGGTTCGTACATCCATGCTTCTAAGTTAAAAGTAGCATCTAGGAAATTTACCTTACGGTAATCACTGTCTATGTTTATAGATAGGCCGAAATTTTAAAATATTTTTTGTAGTTTTTGTCTGTATCTCTCCATTTCTACTTTAGTACAATCATTTAATTGGGAAAGGGCATCGTCTGTGTATAGACTCCCCACTATTTGTAGGAATGAAGATTTGATGTGGAATAAGCTGTACATTCCTACGATATCCGTGACCTGAACTGAATTCGTTCTATCTGATGTTGTCCATATTTTGTTGTCGTAATTTATAACCGTTTCTCGGGCCTTTAATATTATGTGTACATCTGACTTACATAAACTACATTTTCTTATTGCAAATATAAGTGCTTTATCGAGTGTTATAGGATTAATTGTGGAGTAGTAGTTATCTATATATAACTGTATAATTTTGGAGTGTGAAATTACGGAAAGAATATTTACATATCGCCTGAGCAAGCACAACTAGATTTCATAATACAGGGAAGCGATTATATGATCAAGCACCTGCATGCCTCGGGAACCAGGTTGCGTGGAAACAATTGTAGCGATCAAAAGACTAATGTCCAACCGTACCCCTTCTTCTCCAATTATCTATTCACACGTGAGAGATGCTCAAAAGCAAACCTGGAGGTACGTATAATAGTACTACCGGATAGCACAGGGTAAATCTGAAGCTGGATGAGATTCATACTGTACTCTACTACGTTCTTAACAAAATATACCATACTTATATATATATATATATATATATATATATATATATATATATATATACATATATAAACCCACTTCATTAATAACGCATAAAACTCGAGTGCTATTTTTTTCACCTTGTTTCTCATTCATGCACTTACTCTGGTATATATATATATATATATATATATATATATATATATATATATATATATATATATATATATATATATATATATATATGCATATACCCTATAATAGATCCTTCGTGCGTCGTGAACGCCTATCGGTTCCTCTTTAAACAATCATTTTATACATAATCTATTGAAGGATTTTTTCCATAGTTTCGTGTTTAATAGTACTACGTATATCTCTAGCTGATCTGTGTTCCATTATTTTATGTGTCTACCAAGGATTACAGGATCAAGTAGCTAAACGATAACCGTGCAGATTTGTCCTGTAGAGATAATTTGTGCAGCGGTTTAACAATACCGCCTATTCCTCAGCTGTCGTAAATGGTTTAAGTATTGTTAGTATACATGCTAAGTGTGTTTGGTCAAGAGATGACAAATGAGATGTCGTTTCATTCTTTCATTTGACTAATAGTCTCGGGGCTCTGTTAAAGAAAGAAGAAAACGTTTTTCGATAGCCCTTGTTATCTGAGTATCATAAGAAGACAATTTAATAGCATACTAAATTCTGTGTAACTCATACTAGTGTGCCTTCAGTGTTTCACTGATTTCACTATGGCGAATCACTTTTACTCATTACATAATGTCGAATTACCTCTATTGTGGAAATAATTATAGAATCAGAATCTCTTCAGCTGCAGTTGTAGGAGTTATATAATTAATATCGATGTCATACTAAGAAAAACCGCAATCTGTTCACAGTACCGAAAATGCGTAGGAGTATCGCTTTTGCACTGGAAGAGAACAGAGAGTTAAAGAACAGATAGTAAGAGAACAGACGGTATAAGTCACTGGGGGTCTTCACCTAAATACCCAGTTTCTTAGATAAATACCAAGATGGTTGCAGCCAACCTAAAGCAGACTGTCATAAAACAAATCTGCAGTTTCGCTCAAATGATCATGCAGCACTGGTTTTATGATGTTCTTTTGTTGAGAATCTGATGGTCGCAATACAACGTTGTCTTTCCTCTAAGATTCAATGACAATTAAGCTCCAATTTCGTTTTTAAGGCTATCATAATAAAAAGAAACGCATTGAACTAGTTTGAAGTGACATTTCAATACTAGTTGTTGAGTTACATATGATTCTGGAAGGCAGATACAAATAACGTGCTTAAAATATGAAGAACGTAGCGACAGACATGATCGTGGATTTTTGCTTGATATAGGATTTCCTTCATCGTTGGCACTAGACTGACAGAAATGGCAGCTCAGTGATTTAAAAAAGTGAACGTGTCGTATAGAACGATTTGTCATGGATACGGTAGCAATATATGAGTGAGAAATCAAAGCTCAACACTTAAAATCAAAATATTCGGTCGTTGCAGCTACTCGTAATTCGGTACGCTGCTGCACGTGCAAAAGGTGATATATCATACGTTCTTTGAAATGGGTCAAATAATCAAGACTTTTACCCTGAGCTTAAATAGTGCTCAGAATTAGTGGTAGAAAACCGCAAGTGGTAACTTACTGAGGAAATGTTCTGCAGTTCAAGATGCATTTAAAATAAAATACAATATTGTATGATACACACATGTATACACCCAAACACACGCTCTCTCTCTATCTCTCTCTCTCTCTCTCTCTCTCTCTCTCTCTCTCTCTCTCTCTCTCTCACATACACATATTTATATGTATGACGATGAATGATCACTAGCATACTTGATTTAGTCAACCAAGAAATATTATTTAATTCATTTTACAAGCTAAAAATTTATCAAATGATAATAAGGAGAGACAGGTATGGAATATTAAATAATTAAAATTAATTAAATATAGGATATAGTGGTAAATATGCTTGATTTTGTTTGCTTTACTGTACCAACCGTGGGCACGTTTCACTTATATTCTAATATCAGCAAATCTGAGTATAAAAGTGTTAGGGAATCGTACAAGTCTACGGAATATATTACGATCGTGTTCTGAATGAACAGAGTATGGCTTAAGAATTTACAAACATTGACTGAGGAATAAACTACGGATATCTGCAGCATGGAAACTTAATAGTAAAGTAGGAAATAGCATACTTATTGTTACAAGCCACAAAATTTCAATTAAGGAAATTTACAACATTAGTACTAAGAAACATATATTTATGTAAATTACAAATTCTGGTCCGAAAAGTCTGAAGCTTTTGTTGCATTCCTAAAGATCAAAGTCATAAATCTTCGTATTCCATACTTAATATAATTTCAATAAAAATTTTGGGTTTGACCTCCGTGCACTTTCTAACCGAGAAGAGATAATTTGACAATAATTGTTCTCATTTCTAATGGTGAAAATTTAATTACTCCTACTTTCTTAACTTACTACATCGAGTATGCCAGCATTCATTTAGATGGTCTGTCTGTCTGCCCCTCTCTCTCTCTGTCTCTCTCTCTCTCTCTCTCTCTCTCTCTCTATATATATATATATATATATATATATATATATATATATATATATATATATATATATATAGGCGCAGGAGTGGCTGTGCGATAAGTAGCTTGCTTACCAACCACACGGCTCCGGGTTCAGTCCCACTGCGTGGCACCTTTGGCAAGTGTCTTCAAAAATAGCCTCGGGCCGACCAGAGCCTTATGAGTGGATTTGGTAGACGGAAACTGAAAGAAGGCCCTCATATGTGTGTGCGTGTGTGTGTGTTTACGTGTCTATATTTGTCCCTCCACCATTGCTTAACAACTGATGCTAGTGTGTTTACGCCTACGTAACTTAGCGGTTCGGCAAATCAGAGCGATATAATCAGTACTAGGGTTACAAAGAATAGGTCCTGGGGTCGATTTACTCAACTAAATTCGGTAGTCCAGCATGGCCGCAGACAAACGACTGAAACAAATAAAAGAATAAAATAATAATAGAATATATATTAAACAACATAGAAAACAATTCTTGATTTAATATTCATACGTTAACTTTTAAAGAAAATATATTTGCACCGCGTGAGATTTGTGATTGAGACCGATTTAGAAGTAGAGACAATATCAAGAAACATTTCAATGAATGTATATGCCATTCAAAAAAAAAATTCTCTTTTTTAATAGATCAAATGAAGGTTCTGGACTGGTGCTTCTGTCACACATCAGATGTCGAAGTGATCGCACAGCAGCGTGATATGAAATACCTTACGCAAGAACACAACGTGCAGCACACTAACCGCTAGACTACGCACACACATACAGACGCATATAGTACAATATTATACAATAATGCAATAAAATATAACAATTTGACTCAGTTCCGCTTGGCTTTACGCTTTGTGGGCGTGCAACTCATCAGACAATAGTAGTAGTCAAGTCGATCTGATTCGAAGTGTTATTAAAAATACATGTAACGCCTTCTAAATTTGTTGAGAGGTGCTTCCTTTCGTCTCTTCGCTCACTCTTGTACATACACGAATATATACATCCATATAGACATACATGTATACATACCTAGTTTATGTACGTATGAGTCTATATATGTATGTATATATATATATATATATATATATATATATATATATATATATATATATATATATATATATATATACGCATTTATATATAGTGGTCAAATGAACTAATACTATAATGTCCTATGAAACATTTGTTTTTCAATTACATTATTAAGTAATAAATAATAAGCACTAATTCCAAACCGGAATACATACTTTATCCATAAATTATTACTAATCGTAAATCCCAATACCGGAAATGAAATCTTAGCACTTATTTGTTTTGATATACTTTCTGGGGTTGTGCAGCTACATGTCGGTTTTGTTCAGTTTAAATTTATTGCATACTCTTCTGTGCTGTTGATAGATTGCTAGTTCAATCAATGACTGTGTTTTGGCGTCACCTATTTGACTGCCTGTTATCTTCCACATAGTGCTACTGCATTTTATTTTAATATAAAATTCTGTAAGATGGATTGGTAATATCAGATGAGTGTCTGACAAAATCCCAGGGTTTTTTATTTTCTATTATTTGTTTACTACATAAATTATTGACAAGCAGTAATATTAATTGAATCACTCGTAAAATTTTAGTTGGTCATATCGAAGCTGTTTGTTTGTCTGGAATATAATTTACTGAACATGTAAGGGAATAAAATCTAAGTCGGCCAATATTTTCATCCTGGGGTATGAGTCAAGCGCAATGTAATATATTCTTTATGTTTGATATGCTAATTATCCACACTAACACAAACGCATACATACACACAAGCGAAAGTGTCACTCTACAGATATATGCATATGTATATATGTGTGTGTATGAATATAAATATATATACATATACGCACACACACACACACGAATACACACCCAGATTTAGTGACGCAAACGCATGCTCGGTTAAGGATACACATCATATACGGACACAATGGTCCAATCAGGACAGGGGAGACATATGGAATGGAGTTTCGCTGAAGAGGTCACAGGACATGCGACGAAAGATTTAAAACAAAGGACACAAAAAAGAACAATGATAAGGATAAAGTGAAGAACGAATATATAGCGCGTGTGTTAATTTGGCAAAAAAAATAATCATTCCGAAATATAACAATAATATAATATAATATAATATAATATAATATATATTCATAGCGTTTTACGGTCAAGGAGGGGTTCGATCAACCGATGCTCCCTCAGGAAGTGTATGCTCCGATTCCATACTGTTCAACTGAAATTCCAATAGGCTTCTAGAAAGCAAATTCCTTAATCTGGAAGTTTTGACTGTGTTGATTCTTGAAATCCGTTTTGCTACATGTTGACACATAAATCTTGTTAAACCTATTAAACTAGTTGAGCAAAACCGACAAGAAACTATGACACTTCAGTAGCTACGAAGTACTTTTGGTTCACTGAAATCAAAACAGATAGCAGTACAATCACATCACTCCTACTGCAGTAACAATGCATTCTTAAAGCAAAGTGCTTGGCGGCATCTCGTCCGTTCTGAGTTCAAATTCCACTGAAGACGACTTTACTTTTCATACTTTTGGGATCGAGACAAGTGAATCACTGGGTTCGATGTAATCGACTTGCTCATCCCCCGAAATTGCTGGCCTTGTGCAAAAAACAAAACAGCCTCACTTGAAAGACACAATGCCAATGCATATAGCTAATATGCAAAGAAAGAAAGGGCGCGCTTGTTGCTCGTTGGATTTCTCTTAAGATAGTTTTAAGTGATTTTGTTCTATCTGTACTAATAATTACGAATCGAGAATTCTGTTGTATTGCAAATAACGAAACAAAAACTATCGGGCTGTTCTCCCATTTGCACTGCAGATAAAGTACAGAGGCTTTCCTAGAGGATGTATAGACATAGACCGGTTGAATGTATGCTTAGTACACACGGTAAGCATCAACTTTTTACTGTGAACTTGCTACAGGCTGAATACTACAAATACAACAGCATAATGACTGATACAACCAGGTTAGCAATATCACAATAGTCGTAAATGCAATGGGTTGTTTTGAATAGACAGAGCAAGGTTTTTGACACAGGTTCACAAACTCTACTTTCAGTACAAATACCAACAATAAACGGATCTCCGGAAGTATTCTACGACTGTCTTGTTTATGACCATTGAGTTAGCTTGTAAGTGGATGAGCATTCCGCACTAATTTTGAACTACTGGTGAACCATCTCCTCTACAATTAAGTAGGGAATCAGACAATACAAGGAAGAAGCCATGCAATACGTAGACGCTGCTTTCCTCAAATTACGTACTAAGATATTTAACGGAAGGAAGGACACATTGAATGATCTAAATAGATTATTCACCACCCTCTAAGGAGTTAAAAAAAATATTTGTGCAGTACAATCGGCGAACTTAGATCTAATCTGAGATTAATGTCAACACCTACCACTGACTTAATTGAATGACGTACTTTAGAGAATACTAAAGGACGTCTGAATGGTCAAGTATAGAAAACTTCTGATTATAGGATTGATCAAAAGGGTACGAGCTGGAACTAAATCTTGGCAACCACAAAACTAGACTGCAATAGTATCGCAACAAGAACTTCTATATCAGAACTTTTAAAACATGGGTCTGCTACCCTTTCTTTCTCGGAGAACACAGAATGTGGTGGTGAAAAGATTGGTAGACTGCGATGTTAACTTACTTTTCTTACTTTCTTTGTCGTACAGAGAGAGGGAGACAGAAAGAAAGAGAGAGGGAAAGAGAGAGAAGAAGAAGAAAGAGAGAAAGAGAAGGGAATAGAAAGTGGAATCATCCCTTGATACCTAATATGAAGGAAGCTATCCAATCGTAGCACTAGTGTACAACATGCAGCTACAGCTTTTAGTGGTTAATGTGTTGAGTGCACAACTACAAGAACATGGGTTAGTGAACCCCATCCGCCACGTGAGGATAACGCACTGTGTCTTCCACTTCTATATTTCAATTTACGTTGCTTCAGTCCACTCAGAAATTAAAGCTAAATGTTTCAACGTCCCGATCAAGGGGACGCTTTCTTTCCACAGACGCTTATATGTCACAGAATCAGGAGTAGAGTCGGCGCAAATGGGCATAAGGGTTCTATATTATTGATTCTTAAAGTAGGAGGTACCGCGTTCTCTGAGTAATAAGGCTAAAAGTGGTGATTTAGTACGATAAATACTTCTCTACTTTTTTGAATAATTTTGTCTTCGATTTACATTCTTGCCATGACACTATTCTTGTGACCTAGGGTCAAAACCATCCACAATCACAACATTAGAACTTACGATAACAACAATATTACAATACATCATTATGTGACAAAGTCAAAAAATGAAACCGAATTTGATGCGTATAAATTATAAGCAAT
>NC_142934.1:108640389-108657889 GCF_046866305.1 Octopus bimaculoides | reverse complement strand
TGTGCAAGTGTATGTGTGCTGCGCGAATGTAGTAGAACACCTGTTCTTGCGTATACACAAACTAACTCGCAAAAACATGGGCATGTTCACACACACACACACACACACACACACACACACACACACACACACACACACACACACATATATATATATATATATATATATATATATATATATATATATATATATATATATATATATATATATATATGTATATACGTGTCCGTGCAGGTAAATAGCATCATACAAGTTACGTATAACTATGGCTACATGTACATCGAAATATGTAAAACTACAAAAAAATCTTATCTTATGAAATATACATGTGTGGATAAGCAATTAAAAATAATAAAGAAAAGTGAGAAATGTTACAAAAGAAAAAAAATAAGTGAGGCTTATGACTGATACAGAAAAAGGTTTGAGAAGACTGAATGATACGTTAGAATGAACCGTGTAGGGTAGGTTAGGGATGGTGGTGGGGGGAATAAGAGAGACATGAAAGAGATGACAGGTGGATGACGAATGTAAGGTAAGAGAAATATTGAGGAATCTGACATTCATGCAGCAGGGTGTGAAGCGTGATTATGCATTGATATGGATGCTAAAGTTTATATTACATATAATGTAATATCATGTCATAACCAGAGTGCATTTGTTCAGTATTACAGGCATATGTGTATACATGTTCGTGCATATATATGTACACTTATGCTCATTACTTTTGTTCCGTATGTTACATATGTTTGACACGTTCACAGAAGTGCATGTATTATCTATGGGAATAAAATTGTTGAAGAAGTATAATAGGATATATACATATACATAAATATACATATCAATGCTACCGCCCACATATACAATACCAGGGGTTATAGCTAGTGTGACGCTGCTGAGTTTTATACGTGCGATAGTTATATATCATTTGAGATTATTAGAGTCGCATGAAAGTCATCCATTGTTGTGTATATCTGTTGAAAAAAAAACGAGGACGTCAATATTTTCAATTATGCACTAAAGTAACCATGTACATATGTATATGTATAAGTATGTATACAGATAGGAACAGGTAAGTCTATGTTCTTGAGAAGCTTGCTTTACAAGCACATCATTTTGGGGCTCCTATCAACTGCGTCACACATTGGCAAAGTGTCACCGACTGTAGACTCGGTCCGACTAATGCGCTGTGCGCGAATTTGGCAGACGCAAGTAGCGCTTAAATCAGCCGTATATGTATATATGTTAGTGTTATGTTTGTGTGTTATGTGTCTGTTGTGGTGTGTGTGTGTGTGTGTGTGTGTGTGTGTGTGTGTGTGTCTTTGCGCCTTTGTTTCTTTCAACACACAGCTTGTTAGTGGTTTGGTAAAGACATAAGTACCAGGGTGAATTTGTTCGACTAAAACTCTTCCAGGTGTTGCTCCAGCTTGATCTCGTTCCAATGACTTGACTCAGTAAAAGATAATCAAAGATAGATTCGACGTGCATGAATGCGTTCTTTTTTTTTAATAGTATTCTTTCATTGAATCCAGACACATTTACTTAATCTTAGAACTAACTGGCCTTTTTTATCATCAATATCGTTAAGACAAGAAGTATGACCACGACTAGACTTGCTCTAAAACAAAGGCTTTTGCGAAAGCAAGATTTGGTTAGTGAAGGATAGACTTTCGTCATGTCTGTGTAAAATCGCAGACATTGTAATTACGGAAGTCAGTGAATAACTTAATGACTGAAATGCTATTGTTTCAAGATAGAACGTTTCTTGCTTGCATTATATTGTTGTTGATGAAATGTATGATGTACCACCGATCACACATTTTCTATAGTCGCCGGGTCAATAAAGCGGTATTGAGTGATCTAAAACAAAATTTCTATGATTAAATTTGTCCTTTCATGAAATATAAGGGTTGGTAAATTGCCAGACATTCTATTCTGCGATCCACCTTGTGGACGGAGGCTAAATATTTCGTTTCTTTGTTCAATAAATTCAGTTAATTGTGTAGACTTAGATTTGTTTTCTTACACCTACTTGTGATATAGCATTGGAGAGACCTCTGATGTGGGTTTATCGATTTTCATGTTACTTTAAAGATATTATTCTGTCATATGAGACATGAATTTCTTTTTGGGTTTTCTGAAACATCTAAGGTACAGTCATACACGCATAAAAAAAACACATGCATACATATATTGAAATATATATTAGAATCACATTCACTTATCTTTGAGACCTCTATGTGCGTGTATCTAAATGTGTAAGCATGTGTTTATATAGGCATGTGTAAGTGAGTATACATATAGTCATATCCAACGTTCATGCACAGGAGTTTCGTTAAGCCCCTGTAACCCTTTCGGTGAAAGGAGGCCTCCGCGGTCGAGGGGCCCCATCTTAAGATCAAAGTAAGTAGATAAGTCATCTATTTATTTTGATCAAGATGTTGAACAAGAATTAAATTATTTATGCTAACTGAAATTTTAACAAATAAAATGGTAATACATTGCACCTGCGAAAGTTCTTGTAAAACTATTACATTGTACCACAAAAGTGTACCAGATTTTGTGGATCGTCAATGATATCTATCGAACACGAACGTAGCTCTCAACTTGATCATTCTGAATTAATCGATGATTTGGCGAAGGGAAATAAGCGCCGTGTTTGTCTTTGAAAGTTGCCTGGATTATGAAAGTGCTCTTTTATTCATATCTGGAAGTTTTAGTTATTGAAATGTGTAATAGAGGTAAATAAATTTAACTTGTTCTTTTAAAGACAATCTTTAGGATAACGTGAGATATTGAAGTTGAGATAGAATAAAGTAAAATATAGCTATGTATAAAAGGTGCGTAGATTATGATGTTTTATTGATGGGGCCACAAAACAAAAAGTTGCAGGGGGCCCATAAAATTCGGGTGACAGAGCTGTTCATGAATAAATGTGTGGACCTGCATCTTACGCACATGTATTATTTTTACATCATGCACACACACATTCACGTAGTATAGTAGTTTAACATTTAGCACAAAACTAGAAATTTCGGAAAAGGTGTAGGTCGATTTTCAGCGATTTTATTGATTTTCAGCGATTTTCAGCGATTTTATTGACCCCAAAAGGATGATAATCGAAATCAACCTCAGCGGAACTTGAAATAAGAGCGTAAAAACGGACAAAATACCTCTAAGCACTTTCTCCGGCGTGCTAACGATTCTACCACCCCACCAACTTATATGTATATTATAAGTATTTTTGTTCACCACTTTGTCGTTTCTCTTCCTTTCATCTACCTATTTTTCTGCATTCGTACTCTATAACAGCTGGTTTTCTCCCCCAAAATATGTATTTACAAACACGCACACGCGCGCGTGCATAGACACACGCACGCATACATACGCAAACATAGTCATACACACTAAATCCAGATTTTACCAGTGCTTTCTTAATCTTTCTACTTGCATTCTCTAATTTAAGAACTTGCATCTCTCTCTTGCTCACTGTCTCTCAGACACTCAGTCACTCACACACTCTCACACTCACACGCACAAACGCACTCTCTCAAACACACGCACACACAATCTCTCCACGGATGCCTAAGCACATTGACCGGTCTTTCCATCATGGAGACTCACAAATAAATACCTTCTCTCCGATTGCGTTCTTTTCAAATCTTTTCTTTCTCTTCTATAATTATCCCTCCTGCTTTTTTTTTTCTTTTCGTTATGTTGTCCCTTCATTTTCTATACATATCACAATCATGATTTTGTTCATATTTCTTTTTTCACTTTGTTTCCGTTACTACTTTTGTTACTACTTATACATTTATTTTGTTTACTTTTTATTTTGTCTAACATATTTTCTCTTTATTTCATATAAACTTTGTTTCTATAATGTTCATGTTTATTCACGTGTGTTTTTGGCAGGTGCCTTTTTAAATGATCACATATCTGATGAATTTTTTTTTAAAGTTAAATGTAGCTTAAATGAGCGTACGTATACTAATATGTATATGCATTTGTGTAAGTGAGCATGTGTGCATGTATTGGAAAATTTATCTAAACAAAGCCATAGATACTTGATGATTGAGTGTAGTTGCGTATATCTCCGTCTATCTATCTATCTATCTATCTATCTATCTATCTATCTATATATATATATATATATATATATATATATATATATATATATATATATATATATATATCTACCTATCTATCTCTCTATCTAGTTGTCCATCTTACTTCATTGTATAATGAACTGTTCTGTCTTGGGTGTCATATAAGAATTTAGTTGGTATTTCTAACATATAAAAATTCGGGGCAGTGGTGCAAAAATATTAACTGAGGTAAAGTGAGTAGTTTCTGATTTCTCCTTAGTTTTTCCCTTCTTGTTTAAAACTATTACATTACAAGTATTGTATCGTCATTTTGTACTGTTACATCATCTTTGGGAGTAAAATCTAACTGTTGCTGTTAAAGTTGAAATGTTTTGAAACATAGTCCGGTGACAGGTACATTTTTCAATACCAATTTGATTCAAATTATACCCAATTGTAATTCAGGTTGTTAATAAAATATCTGAATAATATTTGGTATTTAACAATCACTATTCTTTTCTCGTCAAATCAATTTTTGTCACATTAATGTCTAATTTGACAATTTTCAATTCACAAAAATTGACGGCTATGCCGGGGCAAAATGAGTAGTGACTTACTTCGATAATTTATTCTCTTAAACTACATGGTGCATAAAATATATCATGAAGGGAACCACTCCAGCTGATCGTAAATAGGTTATAGAGAATGTTTTATGCTGAGACGTTATAGTAATTTCAGCTTCGTTAATTTCATATTATGTACAATTTTCCCCTGATCCTCTAACAATTTGACCTGATATTTTAAATTTTTCTTGCATTTTTGGAAGTTCTGACGTCTGCAATGGATATTAATGTATATAAGTCTTTTCTAAAATGTAATTCTGGAGAATCGATGGGACAGAGTTTCCTTATCTTGCCATACTCATTTTGCCTCAACTAAATTTGTTTTTTATATGCTCAAAAAAAAAAAAAAAGAGACGACTTTCGGAAATAGTGTTCAGAGTATGCTATTATAGTTTAATGCATTTAGAGAACATCATTTACTTAGTTGATATAGATTTTGTAAGGTAGTGAACACTTGTAAAAACATATATTTTCTCAAAGTCAAAATTGTTGTAAATCTTGCACATTGTGCCTCACACTTCTGTCAAAAAGAACTCATTATATTCTATAAATGTTGTTATTCAGACCTAAATCACACGTATGCATGATGAGTGACATTTATGCTATAACCATCCTAGATTTTGTAAACTACTGTTTAAGCTAGACCTTGAGTATCTATTATGGTCTCCCTTTTGCAGAGATAGTAGTGTGTGATTTGAAAGAGTCATAGCTGCTATTTCTAGTAGTTCGACTGAGAGCCGCACTATCGATGTGTAAAATATTTATAGTCTAAAAGAAGAATAACAGCTTTGTGCAATAATCACAGCTCTGGATCAACACCTCTGAATACGTTAATAACAAAATTATATGTTGAGCGAGATAGATCTTGTCCGTTGCATACACGGACAATAGAAGGAGACAATAAAAAAGACTATGTGAGGTTTAATATCGTCATATAGTCATATTATTTCAGGACTACTAGCAGTTTTCATCAGAAAAATTGAATAGAATTCAAACTACCAGCTGCGAAATAATATTTTTATAAACTTGAGCAAGTTTACGATACATAATAACTCGCTTATTCTCAAAGATAAGTAGAGAGACTGAATTGGAAATTACATCTGTATTTCCAGATATTTTTTTATTCTCGATATAATAATCTACTGCATCGGACGTGTATAGTACATAAGGAGAGAGAAAAACAATGGTACTTTTGCTAGTACCTATCAGAAGACGAACTATTGGTGTATTAACACTTAAAATAGGCATAAAGATCAAAATAGTTTTCCTGACTAGACATTTTATAGATGGACAACGGAGGGTAGTAGACCGAACAATTATATATATGTATGTATGAGGAAAATGATTTTCAATAAAGAATATGGAAAAATGTACTACAATGGTATCAATTTACATGTTGTGTAAAATAGATTTTTAATGTAGGCACAGGCTACATATTTGCTAGGAAGAGCGTTATGGCTGATTAAATTCGAACATAATAAACTTTTATATTATTTATTGGCCCAAGAAAGAAGGAATGACTAAATTTACTCGGGAAAGGTTTGAACGAAGAACGAAGAAAAAATGCACCGAATAACATGAGATTTTATATCTAAATGTCTATTAAATCTGACTTTCCTTTTATACAAATGCATAATTCAAACATACGTACATACGTAAATACGTACATGTACGCATTCACTAATGCATACAGATACACATATACACATATGTACTCAATTAAACCAACATTGAAATCTCTCTCTCTCTCTCTCTCTCCCTCTCTCTCTCTTTCTCTCTCTCTCTCTATCTATCTCTCTATCTATCTATCTCCCTATCTATCTATCTAACCACCAATCTGTGTGTGTGTGTTTCTTTTTCAAAGCAGATTCAAATCACGTGCTGCTTCAATTTCGAAGCTCCTCAACGGAGCTTCCTGTCAGACCAGTCGGATTCAAATTTTGAACAGCCTAACGAAAGACTCCATCAGGGCTTTAGGAACTTGAAGTAACACGGAATCTGAATCAAACTATTTTGAACAATATAACTCCCACTAAATGTTTTGAGTGCCCATTGACCTAGTATGTGAAAATGCAAAAATCAAGCTTTAGTGTGGCAGTTAATTGCCCAAATATTTCGACTTTATATTTGTTAACAAACACCAATGAGCAAGAAGGTGCGCATAGACAACTCATTGGACACAGGCAACTTGTGTTCTTCTCACTTGAAGTTACATTTGTACAAAAACGTCATTGTGATGCATGCTTGTATACCGGGTGTTTAAGAATTAAACTAGAAAACATTAGGGTTTTCAGACAAAAGAAGGATGTGTTAATTCATATTCTGAGAATTCCTTTTATAAGCAAAACGAATACTATAAAAGAATAAGAAAAAGGACTTTTTATTTTGGATTCATATATTTTCGATTTGTAAATTTGAGTGAGGGAGATTTGATTCTATGTGAGAAAACAGCCAACTTATTTATAAGATTTAAATATAAATTTAAGAACAACAGAAAGAAATGAAAGCGGTAAATATACACACGAACGCTCATACGATTTACTTAAAATAACTTTAATTGAATGGAAGGGAAAAAAAAAACACCGACTGAGAATCTTTGGACTATCATGGAATTAATTACGATAAAGTAAAGAATTTACTGCTGTTACTACTACTACTACTACTACTACTACTACTACTACTACCATTTATTATAATAATAATAATAATAATAATAATAATAATAATAATAATAATAATAATAATAATGTTGTTGCTACTACTGGTGGTGTTGCTGCTGCTGCTGCTGCTGCTGCTGTTACACTCATAAAATATACAGAATTTTAACGCGTTGAAAATAATTATGAGTAATACTACTATTACATATCATGATTATTGAATTTAATTATATAGTATCATCTGTAAAATTAAATATTAGACGTATCGTTTTGTTGATGATGTCAATGAAAATAATTGCGATATCACTGATGATGACGGAGTATCGAACAATGATATTTAAATGACACTGGTTGTGATGATGATGATGTGGTGAAGTGAGCGGGGAGAGGAGGATTACAACAACAGCGCCATCACCGCCGAAGGTAACAACGACGGCGTCGACGACGACGATGACGGTGATGATGACGATGACAATGACTACGACGATGATGGTGATGAAACAGACGGCAAGTTCGATAAGACGATGATGGTGATGGCAAAAACGATGCCAGTGATAAGTGTCACTAAAAATTTAAGCATGATAATTGCTGTACATCGATCGATATATGTCATGTCCAGCTGACAATAAAATTCATGTAAAGGAAATAGCAAAACTATTAGACTACAAAAGATATTACAGACTGAAATTCACAGAAAAGTAAAGGAATAATGCAGAAATGCAAATAAACAGAGAGTGGCACCAATTGTTATCGGCATCCTAGGCCATATCAACAAAGAAGTTGATAACCATTTCAAGAAGATATCTCATCAAATTCAAGCAAATAAAATACAGAAAAAGCATGGTGCCACTGAGGAAAAATTGCTTTCATTGTGAAATATGTGGAATAACACCAACGTACAACTTTCGTGGGCGCGTCTCAGTTGTCACTCGCTGATTTTGCTAGAAATACCAGTGAAATTTTTCTAAAGATCCTTGTTACTGCACTTAAAAGGAAAATACAAACTGATATATATAATCCGACAGAGACAATATAATAGAGAAAGACTGTATCAGCACGGCTGCAACACTTGTTATTATTGGGTTGTCCGGAAACTTCGTGCCGAATTGTAGTAGCTTACCTTTCGACTTATTTGCCACGAAACCACCTCAATTCTGGGAAAAGGGTATTTTCAAGTTAAAGGAAAGATGGAGACAGACGCATTGTGCAACAACATGGTTCATATTTGGTTGATTAAAAATGTAATGGCAAGTATTTATCGACCTTTTTCTTTCCGTTAACAATCGGATCGAACTTTCCGGACAACCCAATACAATAATAAATTGTATCAGATATGCAAAAGGTGAAACAATTTGATTTCAAATGTTGGCACAATGCCAGCAGTCTGGGGGGAGAGGTGAGTCGATTATATCCGCCCCAGTGCTCAGCTGGTATTTATTTTATCGAACCCGGTAAAGTCGACCACAGTGGAATTTGATCTCAGTACGTAAAGACCGATGAACTACCGCTAAGCAACAATTCTGCCAGCTTACCGCCTTAGATGGTGAGTAACATCTTATTTATAAAAGATATATTTCATTCGAAACTAGGTATTAATTACGAAAGAAATTTTAAGGAGAGGAAATAGTTGATAAATGAAACTCGATTGTTTGTTAGGAATTACTTTATCAATATTAAAGGCTAAGTTTCATTTTCGTGAGTAGAATATGAAGGGAAATCATAAGAACTAAGACCCCGTGAAAGGAAATCGCTATCACTTAGAGGAATAGTTGAGTATACCCAAGATAACATTCGAACTGTGAGCATCACGTCACTTTAATGGTATTTAGAAATAAACTACCTAAGGATTCCGTCCATGCTTAAACGCGTGGAGGGTGATTTATGGCAAATAACATTGTTACTTCTAGCATTGGCTTGAGATGACAGGTTGCAGAGTTGGTGTATAGTCTGTGAAACATATATGAATGATAAAAAGTAAGGAAAAGTAAGGAAAGATAAATAGAACATAACTCATAATAGAATTTCTTGAATCTTTTCGAATTATTCAAATTTAAGACGAAACAAATTTATTTCGAGATAGTAATCATAACAACGAATTTCACAACGTAATTGATATACGTCTGGAAATAACTTCACTTGCGAAGAGTCTTTTTATGTTTTTGTATGTTTCAGTTAAGTACTTTTAAGTTGGATATTCTGCTGTCATGTTTAATTGAGACACAATGCTGCTTTTGAGACGAATGAGCCATTACAGATAAGACAATTTTACATTTTAATTAACGTAAAACTAAAAGTCTTCCTTCGTGTATTGATACACACATACATGCATAGATGCATATATATGTACACATATTCATATGTATGTAACTATGTATGTATGTATTTATGTATGTAGGTATGTATGTATGTATGTATGTATGTATGTATGTATGTATGTATGAATGTAAGTATGCATGCAAGTATGTATGTAACTATCTATCAATCTATCTACCTATCTACCCCTCTCTCTCTCTCTCTCTCTCTCTCTCTCTCTCTCTCTATATATATATATATATATATATATATATATATATATATATACATATATATATATATATATATATATATATATATATATATATATACATATATATATATATATATATATATATATATATATATATATATACATACATATATATATATATATATATATATATATATATATATATATATATGTCTCTCTCTCTCTCTCTCTCTCTATATATATATATATATATATAGATAGATAGATAGATAGATAGATAGATAGATAGATAGATAGATAGATAGATACATGCATACATACATACACATATATATATATGAATGTATGTATGTATGCATGTATGTATGTGTGTGTGTGTGTGTGTATGTATGTATACGACACGCGGTGCGCGCATATACACACATATACACCTATATATAGATATGAATACAGAATTCAAATAAGTTATCATTATCTTTAAATAAATAATGATACAATAGCCAGCAATCATAACGAAATGGGTAAAGTATATATACTAAAATTCAGGGTACAATATGCACCTGCTCGTGAGCGTATATGTGGGTATATGTCTGTGTGCGCATTCATACATATTTTTATATTCTGTGCAAATGTGTAGATATTTTCACGTCTGTGTTGATAGAGAGTATGTACACACACACACACACACACACACACACACACACACACACACACACACACATATATATATATATATATAGTGGAGCTTTCTATACCACTGACGTTATATTAGAGAGAAGACAGTCATGATGAATGAATTATCCATGAATCCGGTTCTACTGACTTTAAAACATTAATAAACACACAAAAGCAATTAGTTACATTAGACGAGGCAACATGTGAAATTCACAGCAGAGTATATCTATTGTGTTACACCTATCTCAGGAGTTTCCTCACAATTTCTCGAGTTCCAGTTTTATTCACAGCGCTTGGATTAAACTCGTCGTTATCAACGTTAATTCCTTGGTCATTATTGTCTGGTGTCACAAGATTCATAGGTGCATATATCGCGTTCCCATGGTGAATACGTGAATGTAATCGGAACATCGTCCCTGAGTGGGTCTCCATTTCATCACGAAGTAACATTTATTGCTGAAGCAACGTGAAATGAAGTATTTTGCTCAAGAGCTCAGCGCACCGCCCAGTGTGGGAGTCGAAAGTAACATCCTTCAAACTTGAGTGCCTCAGCAATGGTCCACATCTCTTGATTTTGGTTTAAGCTGAGGTTACAGCAAACAAACAAAAATGCCTTAAAATGGCACTTGTTGACATTCAAGCCAGAAACGCTGCATTGGGGTGGTCCACCTTATAAAACAAACGAAATTATATAAAGATGAAATTTATAGAAAAACAAAAGACGAAGTCAGGCAAGTGTATTAGTTTGGCGCTCGGGAAAATGAAACTTCTTTTAGGTTTCGAGTCTATACTCTTCAACAGAAACGAATAAGAGAAAGTAAACAGAGAGAGAATGATAAAAACTTGTATATTTTAATGATCCATTGAGTGTGTGTATGTCTTTCCGTTCAAAATTGCTATTTACCAATATTATATTCAAATTCTTTCAACATTTTCTTATTAATTTGGGAAGAGTTATGATAAGAATTAGATGTAAGTTTTCTTAGATACGTTTAATCGTCAATTTAACTGTTAAGGGATACAAACATGCTGTTGACAAACCTGAAAATAATGAATGATGAGCGGGAAATGTTTTTACATTATAAATCTATAACGGATTGCTAGCACCTCTCAGTGGCAACGTATTCTGTTAATACTACTATTAATATCCACATTACAAATATACACAGTTCAAATCCTGGTGGTCGGAAGCTGCCAAAAAGTGAAAAACACACACATAAAAACACACACACCGACAAACATATATACATACACATGCCCTGCACACACACACGCGGAC
This sequence comes from Octopus bimaculoides, assembly GCF_046866305.1. NCBI lineage: Eukaryota > Metazoa > Mollusca > Cephalopoda > Octopoda > Octopodidae > Octopus > Octopus bimaculoides. The sequence continues at coordinate 108,646,064 of NC_142934.1, read as the reverse complement.
GCACGCGCATACAGGCGTGATCTCACACAAATTCATATGTACGTGTATACATATTTATATATATCGAGTTATTTTAGATAAATATATATACATGTATATGTCTATGTTTGTATCTGACTTCATACATACATACATATATATATATATATCCTTTTATTGTTTTATTTGTTTCAGCCGTCGGACTGTGGTCCTGCTGGAGAACCGCCCTTAGTCGAGGAAATCTGCTCCAGAACTTATTCTTTGTAAGCTAGTACTTGTTCTGTCGGACGCTTTGTTACGGACTCTTTGCCGCTATTCTGTCTGCTATGTTACGGGGACATATACACGCCAACATCGGTTGTAAAGCGATGGTGGTGGGCAGAAACTCAGACACATTCACTATATATATAGAGAAAGATAGATAGATACATTTCTTTTATTAGCCACACAGGGCTCAACGAAGATGGGACAAATACAATGTAGAGCTTTTCTTTTTGGGAGGGGGAAGAAAAAAAAAAGGGGGGGGGGGCATCAATAGGGATCGTGTATCACACAGTAATGTTCTCGTGTAAAAGCAGGGGAGGACAGTTTAGGTTTGGCCGTGGAAAGAAAAGCCTACGGAAAAGACCACGGTAACCTTGGTCAATATTCTCATTGAAGAATTATAACAGTTAGTGACTCTCTTTTGCCATTTTGTTTTCTTTTTTTCTTTCTTGGATTTTTTTTTTTTTTTTTTTAGTTCATAGGGTTATGCTCAAGATGGCTCCGTCGTTCACACGTGTCATCCTTGCTACATTCACCCATCTTTTTTTGAAGCATTCACTAGACAAGACTTCCCTTTCTACTCTCACCTTCCCCTTCAGGTGATACTTGAAGAAGTTGATGAGAGATTACCCAGAGAGGAAAGTCTTTGTCTCTAGACATTTCAGACGCGTCCACCATACACATTCTTTCGCCATAGCCACAAGTACGATGAAAATAGCTCTTCCTTCCCGTTTAAAGGAAGGAGGCGCGACAATAGATAGATAGATAGATAGATAGATAGATAGATAGATAGATAGATAAATAGATAAATATATAGATAGATAGATATATAGATAGATAGATAGATAGATAGATAGATAGATGGATAGATAGATAGAAAGATTAGAAAGATAGATGGATAGAAAGATAGATAGATAGATAGATAGATAGATAGATAGATAGATAGATAGATAGATAGATGGATAGATAGATAGATAGATAGATAGACAGGTAGACAGACGGATAGATAAATAGATAGTTTTAATATCATACAGAACATCCCATGTCTAGTTGACTTTAGAGAGTCATTTTCGTCTGTTTTATGATGATATAATAAACAAAATACAAGGTAATGAGTTTAATATACACTTCCTTCTGAACTCACTACACTTCTCCTGTCACGCTTCTAAGTTCCAAATACATACATTACACTTAAATACATATAATCTCCTAAAATGTATGATATAATACGCAAAAAAATCCATATTTCAACTCTAGTCTGTCACAAGTTGTTATACGATAACTTCTTAATATATCTGTTTTGCTAACTTTCAGAACCTAATTTCAACATACCGTATTTCATTGAGGCATTGTGTGATTAAGACGACTTTATTCTGTGCTATCCTTTCCTTAAGGGATATTGAATGTTCTAACGACTCCATAGGAAATCTTCAAACGTTTCGTTGTTGGGTGCTTCTTTGCAGTACATTGTTGCTGTTGTTGTTGTTCTAGTTGCTGTTGCTGTTACTGTTGTGATTTTATCAGACATTGCAACATTTCTTGTGAAGAGAAATGCACTAGTCATGGCTCTTTGATTATCTTGAAATTCAAGATAATATTTTCGTTAGGTGTGCTATACAGAAAATACTGCAGGACGCAGCTTACCCATGACTGTCTTAGATAAATCATATCTTGTGATTTGATATGTAACTCGACAACATTTACAGAAAATTGTGAGGATTTCAAATGAATATAATGAATGTTCATGTTCAATATATGTAAACAATTATAGATCTGGCATAAAAGTGCTTTACAAACAGTTTTGTTTGCACGAAATCACCATTGCATACAATATTGCAAGACGCCTATGTGCTATACTGACTGACCCCAAAATACATGAAATCTGACTCAACGAACTCAAAGGCTTCCTCACAATGCAGAAATACCCCTTTGGATCTAGTAAAAAGGGAATAAAAAAAGCGATGAAACTGAACATCACTCAACTACGGACACCTAAGGAAAAAGTTAATGACAACACGATTCCGTTCGTTAACACATACAATCCTGGAATAACCAACATCTTTCACGCCATAAAATCGAACTTCCTTATACACCTACAAAGCCCCAAAATGAAAAATCTGACTCAAAATAAAACACCTTAGAGAATAGTAGGCGCCAACCAAAAAGCCTTAAAAAAACACATTACAAGGGCAGAATTCAAATCGCAGAATGAATCAGAATTCTTAGTAAAAGAATGTAGAGATAGGAGATGTGGAACATGCAACAATAACAACATATTACTTAGAAAGTGGTTCCCTCATAACATTCAAGAGCGGTTCCCTTTCCAAATAAATGCAGATATGAACTGCAAAACGCAAAAACTTATATACTGCATTACCAGCCCAAACTGCACATGAAATTATATTAACGAAATAAATGATTCCCTCTGCCAACGTACAAGAAGCCTCAGACAATATATCCGACAAGATAAATTACGCAGATTCCATTAAGTAAGCATTTGGTAAAATGCAGTGACGGAGAATTCAAAATTTTTCCCTTTTACAAATGTGCACGGGACGATCCGCAATACCGAAAAGCAAAGGAACTACATTTCATTAAAATATTCCGATCAAGAATGTTTGAAAGAAAAGCGGAGACAGTACGTTCTGTACTCTAGATATAACGCAAAGAGGAGAAAAAGAAACAAAGAGGAAAAAAGATACAAAATGGGGGGAAAAAGTGAAGGAAAGCAAAAACACTTACAGTGATAACCACACCATATCTGTTACTTTTTTTTTTCATTGAAGGGTCACCATCCTTAAACCTAGTTCAATACAATGGTAAATGACGAAATTAATAAATGTACGGTGAATAGGAAGTGGAATCCCCTTCCCTCCTCTCTCTCCTGTCTATCTATCTATCTATCTATATATCTATCTATCTATATGTCTGACTATTTATCAATCGATCTACCTATCTTTCTATCTATCTTTCTGGATTGTTATGGAACCTCCCCTCCCCAAAAAGGCAAAAACAATGTTCTCTTCTAAACAAAACACCCCCAACACATCTGTTTTATATAAATGAACAAGCTACACTCACAAAATTCTATTTGACAAGTTCGAGAAACGAGTAAATAAAAAGATTTCAACCTCCGTCTACCAAATCCAGTCACATGGCATTGGTCGACTCGAAGCTCTTGTAGAAGACAGTTTCCCAAGGTTCCACACAGCGTGACTGAACTCGGAACCATGTTGTTGGGAAGCAAGCTTCTTACCATAGAGCGACTCCTATGCCTATAGTGTCTATAATAGTTACATCTTCGTCCACAAATGCTCATCTCTTCAAAACAGCCGATGATGTCAGCAGAAAACTATTTACTAAAATGTAAACAAATTACTGCCTGATACATCTCATTTATACAATTGTGTAATGCTGTTGATGCAACAAAAATTACTACCCAACTAATACAGTGTATTTTATGAATAAATAAATATATAGACAAATATCCATGTGCAATTAGTCAGCTGTAAAGATGTGCCCATGAGGGAAGAGATGATTTATTAACGCGCTTTACATATTCATGTTACGAATTTTTTGATTAAGAGTAATGTTCTGCGCAACCATTTTTTTCTATTATTTATTATATATGTAGACTTAACGCATATATACGTCATTCTATTCTAACAAATGTTGCGCAAAAACATCGCTTAGTATGACTCAACGTTCTAGCAAGAACCAATGTTCCCCCTAGTCTCATCACATGAAACAAATGACAAACAAATATCTGACTGAAAAAGATTTGCGGCCTATCACATAGCGCATTCCCTATGAAGCAATATATTGATATTAGTGCTATTTCGGAAGGGTACGAGGTGTCAGTTTATTTACTGTGCCGGACAAAATGTTTAACGGCATTTTATCCGTCCTTAACTTCTGTGTTCAAATTCTGCAGAGGTTGACTTTGCTTTTCATCCAACCAGGTTCGATAAAATAAGTGCCACTTAAGCAAACGGATCCAAGTAACCGATTTATTCCATCAAATAACATTTCTGGCCTTGTTCCAAAATTGGGAACTATTATTCAGTAACCGGGCACTGCTGGATCGTGGAGTTATGTCGAACAGCTGCTGTCACATGTGGGGCGGATCCGTCAGTCGGCCGAGTCTATAGTGATGATAGCCCCGCAGCCCTCCCTCAATTGGTCAGGCAAAGCAGCTTTCTTTTGCCTGGTGGCTCTCCTTTGCCTGGTAGCTGTGGCAAATGTAGTGGTTTGGTGGAAGACAGATACGTTCCTCTTTCGTAAAGCTCTAATTGACTTTTTCAAGTATCACTCGAAAAGAAAAACATTAGAGTTGAGAGGGAAGTGATATCCGCGAGTGAACGTATTCAAAGGTGGGTGAAAGTTGTGAAAATGGCAAGATTGGATGGTACCTCTCTAAGTCTAGACATGTGAGTCGGAGAGAAGTAATTGTAGAGGACACGTGGTCTTCAGGTGTGAGGGAGATCTCGCACAGCGATGTTCCGCGATTATTCCTAGAGGCCTCCCTGTCTCAGATGGGCCACGTCTCTGTCATCCTCCCCGCTATTTTTTTAACCTTTATATGCTCTGCATATGTCTCTTTATTTTTCAGTGTATACCGTGAACACATACTTTTTTTTATCAATTCATTATATGTCAACCCCAACACTTTATGTCTGTCTTTGTATTGACCCCCCTCTCATCCTTCACCCTTGTAGCAAATAAGTGAAATTATTAATGTTATTATTATTATTATTATGTTTTTTTCTTCTTCTTTCTTCAAATTTTCTTCCATTTCTCGCCGAGTGTTTTCCATACACCTAGGGCAGAAAATCTCATTGTATGCATTTCCAGTTTACACACGCAAATTCACAGGTAAAATATGTATGTAAAAAAAATTAACAGATAAATAAATTCATGAATGGATGTTGTTTTCACAGCGATTATTCTCTTCTCGGTATATGCTGATATAACGTATTATTATTATTATTATTATTATTATTATTATTATTATTATTATTATTATTATTATTATTATTATTATTATTATTATTATTATTATTATTATTATTATTATTATTATTGTTCAGTAGTTTTATTTTTATAACGTGCTTTCACTCCACTACCGAGCGCCTTGGGTATGTGCTGTGGTTTGCTGTGGTGCTCTTATGGTTACTGTATTGAAAGTGTCTTGCGTAGGATGTGTGCTGTGCCCAGTAGTGCAATTTGCTGTATGTTATATATATTTGTAAGTCCTGGTGTTTTTGTTATGTATTTGTCTGAATATTTTTTTATTGTACCTATAATAGGAATTGTTTCTGTTTTTAGATTCCACATTCGAGTTACCTCTATTTCCAGGTCTTTGTATTTTGAAAGTTTTTCCATTTCTTTTAGAAAGACGTTGCCATCTGCTGGTATTGATACATCAATTA
>NC_142934.1:108622889-108635389 GCF_046866305.1 Octopus bimaculoides | reverse complement strand
ATGAGATAAAAAAAAAAAACAAGGCTGTGTAGTAGATTTTAGAACATATATATAGAAGGTCTTACCGCTGTTTCCAGGATATTTATTATATCTCTTCATCGGAGACGGTGTGAGAAGACGGTTAAGCAATAATTAATTTAGATAAGATACGAAATAGAGAGTGAATTCGAGGAACGAAAATAGATGTGAGATATACATATATGTATGTATGTATATGTATATGTATGTATATTTATGTGTCTGTGTATTTGTATATGTGTGTGCATATATATTCGACGTGTTGGCGTATATGTAGCTGTTGCTTTGGATGTTGTCACCTCCAAAACCGGCACCCAAGCCAGTGAATTTAGAGTAGATGTAAATACGGACATATGCTTCGTAAAACTACATGACTTTTCAAATATATGTTTCTAGATCCAGACAGTAAAACTGAAAATAATCAATGCCTGCATGCACTATAGCAGATATTGCTATGAATTCACTGCTTATAAAACTTATTTATTTAGAGTAATTTCGTAAATAATTACAGAATTTTGACTTTAAAAAATGAGACTATTTTCCATAGAAAACATTTACGAGTAAAATTTTGTATGGGAAATGTATGAATACATTTTAGTCCTACGTTATAATTTTTATGTTGTATATACTTTGTTATTGTCCTTCACTTTTGAGCTATCTTCCTATTTGAGATTCAGTCACCATTTTCGAACCAGCTGAAGAAGTATGCTTGTAAGTAAATGAATCCATCAAAAATATCTTTGGAGAGAGGACTAGTTAATTTATCGACCCCCAAAGGATGAAAAGCAAAGTTGCCCGCGGTGGAATTTGAACTCAGAACGTAAAGACAGACGAGGTGCATCTAAAATATAACGAATTATTTACTTCTTTATTGCTTACAGGGGGCTAAACATAGAGGGGACAAACAAGGACAGATAAAGGGATTAAGTCGATTACTTCGATCCCAATGTGTAAAAATTATAACAAATTATTGCGATTATATATCTATTAGAGTAAAGGCAAGTGATTTAATGGTTAGGAGTATTCAGCTCACGAATGTCAGGGTGTGAGTTCGATCCCCAGCGGCGCGTTGTGTCGTTGAGCAAGACACTTTATTTCACGTTGCTCCAGTTCACTCAGCAGCCAAAAGTGACCAGTACCTGTATTTCAAAGGGCCAACCTTGTCACATTCTATATCACACTGAATCTCCCTGAGAACTACGTTAAGGGTACGCGGGTCTGTGGCATACTCGGCCACTTGCACGTTAACTTCATGAGGAAGCCGTTCCGTTCATCAGATCATTTGGGACCCTCGTCGTAGTAACAGACGGAATACCAATTCTTAACATGCTGTTAGCAAAAGCCACTTCAGTTAGCAAAAACTACTAAAATGCTTTTATTCACAGCTAATGAAACCCACATATACTTGTTTGATACGTGCATTAAAGTTTAATTGCGGTTTCAATGTTTAAATTCTCGATATTTCTTTTTGAAATTTATCTAATAAGATATCTCGACAAGTCTTATCTTCTTACTGCCAATTAATATTGATTTAAAATTTTGGCACGAGGCAAGCAATTTCAGGAAGACCCCAGTGGTCAACTGATACTTATTTTATCGATCCGGAAAGGGAAAACAAGGTAGACCTTGGTGGAATGTAATCTTTCAGGGTTAAGTCGGACGAAATGAGATTGAGCATTTTTCTTGGCGTTCCAACTATTCGGCCAGCTTGCTGCCTTACTAATATCAAGTTTAAATTTCTGCTTCGATTTAACTACTGAACCTTTTGCTGTTGATTTAACGTGTCTTGTAGCCCGAATTCGATAGGGAGAGGGATCTACTAGAATGGTTGGAGTTAGATATTTCTTTCCTTTGAGAGCCATAATGAGTTCGTTTCCTTCCTGCTATTTTGAATGTAGAATTTTTGAAGAGATTGAGTTATCTGTGCTTAGCAGTTGAAAGGAGCAGGTAAGGAATGATTGGGGAATGTGTATACGTTGGATTAAACGCGATAATTACTCTCAATAGCTTCATTTTAATGTAGTTCTAGCTACAAAAATTTATTTTAGTGTGAGGTTGCATCACTTAATGGTTTTCTAGTTGTTGGAAAGTTAGAAACGCGTCTTCTAAATCCGTAGTTAGTTTTAAAGAAATTTAAAATAATGATACGAATATCTTACAGATTTATGAGAATCGTGGAAACGTAAATGTATTTAAGAAGTAGGATGTACGTAATAGTTATATTTGGCAAAGGAAACTCGTAGGAGATAGGTAATCCGCGGCGACTTCTATCTTTGTTAACTATGATTAAAATAACGTTAAACATGTTTTGATATCTCGATTAACTGCAGGATATCGAGCGCATATCACTTAGTAGAACGATAGATAGATTGAATATTGTCCTTCCGTTAACGAAAGTTCTCTGTATGGTAATATGTATTTTTCAGCATAAATGTATATGTTAAAATCACGCTTAGGATTTAGACGAGTACGTGAGATTTTCAGCCAATTCAATATTTGTCAATTCTCTCCCGTAAGTACCAACTCTGTAATGGGACATTGTCCTGCTGTTTCACCAATGTCCAACCTATAAAGTAACATGTCTTGTCTAGTGCTCCATCTCGAACATAGACCATAGAACGCAATTTTGGAATCGCTTAACAAATATCCTTACCATTGCATTTTGTTACATTTAACTGACAGTTAAATGTTTATTACACAGCAGATAAATTGTGCCTACTCTACGCATAATAGGTTCTTTAGTATTACGGAAAGCCTAAATCTCATGGAAATACTTTGTCATCGCATTTCAGTTTTACGACAAATTGGAAAGTTTAGTCAAGACTAAATACTCTTAACGTCAAAACAGTTTTAGTCTATAACAACATTTCTGTCAATTAGTCTTGAGTCGTCGACTTAATGGTACGGAAGCCAACGAGTGAGATGTTTCTACCGTAACCTATGTCATGTGACTGGAAGCAGGTAAATTTGAGGAAGCGTGATTTACATACACATTCTCCCTTCTTCTGTATTTCCGTCTCTCCGTCTCTCTCTCTCTTGCTCACTCCCCCTCTATATCTCTCTGTCTCCCTTTCTCCCTGACATATACACACAAATACACACACACATATATTTATAGATACGCATTCAAGCATCAACGCACGAACAATGTATCCGTGTGTGTGAGTTTGTGCGTGTGTTCGTGTGTGTGTGTGTATGTGTGTGTGTATGTGTGTGTGTGTGTGTGTGTGTGTGCGTATTCCCACGCAGGAGAAAGTAAAGGAGAATTTGTCCTAAATGTTGAAAATGCACCTGCCTCTCAAAACGTATAGTAGTGGCTTCTAAATTGTGTAATGGATTTATTCAAATACCATACCCTTCCGTTTTAAAAGCTGCTCGGTATTTCCCATTGACCTCGGCTAACGAGCTACTAAGGCATCTGGGAATCCAACAGGGGGAAGTACTTGGAAGATATGATGTTTTAACACTTCTGGAGAGAATTTTTAACACTTCTGGAGAGAATTGGAGAGAATGTTTCCACGATGACTGAATTTGCATTCAGATGTTGAATTAAGTTATGAATACATTTCAACTAACTCAAGGTACATAATTTTTCTTTATTGACTCAAGGTACATAAACACTGTTTGATGGTGATACTGTTGGTTTTCTTCCGAAATGGCGGCTTCATAGTGCTACACAGTCACGGTTGGGAGCAGCGTTTTAGTTAAAGCTGCGGATTTAAAATCTAAACAGAATTAACTCTCTTCGGTATATTTTCATTGATAACAGCCAAATAGCTAGAAACGCCTCTGGGAATCCGATAGGGAGTGTCAGTAGACAGAGATCATGATTTCACCCATTTTACAACAAGCGAGAAATTTTTCTCGGAGGTAAATGCAGTGAATTTACCTTCGAGAGATGAAATAGGTCACAAATGTATTCTGACTAAGGTGGAGTTCGCATATAAGTCGATAGATAGGTAGATAGATAGATAGATAGATAGATAGATAGATAGATAGATAGATAGATAGATAGATAGATAGATAGATACACCTATATACATATATATTTGTGTATATACATACATACACACATACACACACATACACACACATATATATAAAGAGAGACAGACAGACAGACATAGATTTATGCCAGCTTTACATATACTTAATGCGACGGTAAAATGGTGAAATACAATATCCTAAGTGTCTTCATTGTAAATGTATACTCCGGGAATATTTTATTTCTATCAGTCTGCGTATGGCTTACCTTAATAATCTATGTTTAAACATTGGCTTAATCGGTAATTGATGTATATCCCTAATTACCAGTGCATATTGCTTGATTGCATGTTGTAAGGTCTCTCAGGTAGGTGGACAATTTTGTAACTGATATTCAACTGTCAAAATGCGCTTCATACAAATACACAGACGTAGATATATATATATATATATATATATATATATATATATATATATATATATATATATATATATATATATATATATATAGATAGATAGATAGATAGATAGATAGATAGATAGATAGATAGATAGATAGATAAATAGATGTTTACCCACACACATATAGTATCATATGTACATAAGAATATGTGCCTTGGTATATCTGTGACAGGGAGCATCCGCGTGTGTATTGCATACGCACTAGTAGAAAGAATAATTAATCTCTGTTAGAGAAATGATATTGAAAACATAATCTCGAGCCTGATATGAATGTTGACTGCAGAATAGAGTTGTAGGCAGTAATTGGATAGTCTAAACGATGTATTATGGAAATTATATCTAAACGCACATACACTCACGCGCCCGCGCACTCGCACACACACACAAACACAAACATTCACACACATATACATGCCCTAATATATATAGATCGATATGTATATTCATATACGTGTCTATATATATATATATATATATATCGAAGTCACTTTTGCTTATTTCTTTACTTAGCCTTTGCACCTCCACATGATTAAAGAATGAACGTGGCTCTCCGTTGGTTACGGTGACGAGTATTCTAGTTGGTCCGATCAAAAGAATAGTATGCTTGTGAAATTAACGTGCAAGCGGCTGAGCATTCCACAGACACGTGTACCCTTAATGTAGTTATTGGGGAGATTCAGCGTGACACAGAGTGCGACACCATTATACGAAGTTTGAAACTGTTTATTTTTAAAAAAAAATTAATTGAAATATCTGTTAGCCAAACTGAGCAGATCCTAATCAGGTGCCTGACAAGGCTATCAGATGTTGTTACACATCGCTCATCACAAAAATGCTACTCCGATGGCTAGGCAATCAGGCTAACAATCGAAGCATGTGAAATGGAGCATTTTGCTCAAAACCACATCGCGCTGCCCAGTCATTGCATCGAACCAACGTTCTGGCGATTGTGAGAACAGTCTAATTACTATATAGATACAAATGTTAACGCTTGGATTGTTTAAGAGTGAATAGTTACTTCGGAAAGCAGCAACACGAAACAAGCAGTAAACAGGTGACGAAAACCAAGTTCTATTGTTATTTGTTATTGCCGTTGTTACCGTCGTTACACACACACACACACACACACACGCACACAGACACACACACACACAAACAAACACACACACACACACACACACACACACATACAGGCATACATAGATATATACAGTGACATACATAAACACATATAAACATTCACCTGTCCATTAAGTTAGTGGCGTTCGCCTATCGGTTTTATATGAGATTTTCTGATACTGTCTGCGTTTTTGTGTGGTTACACATGTCTATATTTATATAATTACATAGTATAAGCGCTTGTACTAACAGGGAATATTGTGCAGAATATTGATAGTCGAAGGTTATTTATAATGTTAAACGAGGAAATATTGATGTGAAGCACCAATTGTATAATGGCGTTATTGAATTCAGTGAAAAGATGACATGACCATAAATCTATTCATCGATAACATGGTTATTGTTTGCAAATGTAGAAGACCACGAAAATGAAGAGAGTCTTTGAGGGAGCTGAGTATTATTGCTTAATGCAGAGTGCGCTGTGCTGTGTAGTAATTACTGTATTAGCGACGCCCTAAAGTGTGCGCAGGTACATATTCTATATCGGTGTACAAGCATGAATTCATGTGACTGTAAGTATAAGCGCGTGTGCATGTATGTATATATGTGTGCATAAACGTATATATATATATATATATATATATATATATATATATACGATGGACTACTTTCAGTTTCTGTCTACCGAATCCACTGACAAGGCTTTGATTTCACCAAGGCTATGCTGAAGGCACTTGCCCATGTTGTTACGCAGTGGGACTGAACCCGGAATCATGTGGTTGGTATGTATATTTACTATTTTAATATTTATTACTTTGTACGTTTTTGATTTTTACTATAGGTATTTTTAGTGTATTTACTCATTAAATGTTTCTATATGTGATTGGGGAGTTTTCTCTCTCTCTCTTTCTCTCTCTCTCTCTCTCTCTCTCTCTCTCTCTCTCTCTCTTTCTCTCTCTGTATATATATATATATATATATATATATATATATATATACTTACATTATAATAATTTTTTTTTCTCCGTGTTTTTCTCCTTGTCTCCGTATTCTTTCTGTTGAAGAGCGTAGCTCGAAACGTCAAAGACTTTCCGTATTCCCGAGCGTCATACTAATATATACTTTTGTTATTTACACCACCTGTCCTCGTCTGTTGTTATTTTTTGTATATTCTCCCATATATATATATATATATATATATATATATATATATATATATAGTGTAGTATATTGCCACTTAAGTGTGGCTGACCCCTAGGGGTGGATGTTACTGTTGCTTTTAGCCCCAGGAGGACAAAAAGCAACAGTAACATCCACCCCTAGGGGTCAGCCACACTTAAGTGGCAATATACTACACTTTATCGTGCAGTTACTATTAATACTTCATTTAGAGAATTAACATTGCTTGTTTTCACCTTTTCAATATCAGTGAAGAATGTCACTGGAAAAGAAGATATAAGGTTTTGCCAGATTTGTCTCTCTCACCAAGGTCATCAGCTGTCGAACGCCGACGAAGGGAAATAACCCTGAAATCCGGATACGTTCGTGCTGCTGGTCGCGGTGAGAGGGATAACTCCCTTGGCAAACAGGACACAGTCGTGTGTCGATAAGCCAGCTGGAGGAGATGTCCTCCTGGGGCTAAAAGCAACAGTAACATCCACCCCTAGGGGTCAGCCACACTTAAGTGGCAATATACTACACTTTATCGTGCAGTTACTATTAATACTTCATTTAGAGAATTAACATTGCTTATATATATATATATATATATATATATATATATATATATATATGTATATATACATTGTTGGAATTTACAAAAAAACAAAAGACGAAGGCAGGTGTTTAAACAACAAACAGGTGTATAAACCCACACACCTATATATGTATATATATATATATATATATATATATATATATATATATATATATACATACATATGTACACAGGCATGACAGAAATAATTAGACACCCTTATAAAGATTCGAATTTACTTAAATCTGATATTATATATTCGAATTATTTATTAATTATTATAATGTAAGTATCTAATATTTAGTAGACATGCCATTTGCATTTTTCAATGCCAAGATCCTGTAAGGCATGCTACTGATCAGATGACAAATGTGCTCTTGGGGAATTTCTTGTCACGTTTCATGCAGTAATCTCAAAAGATCCGGCTTTGAGGATGATTCCTCGGTCTTTTTACGAAGTGCCCTGTCTCTTAAGCCCCTGAGTCTTAAAAGAAGGAAATGGTAGTTATTCAATGTCATTCTTTTCCAGACAATCTTCGATCTTTTTGCCGCGTGACAAGGAGCGCCATCTTTTGTAAATAAAAGTCTTTTTTAATCATTTCACTAATGGAGACAATTGGAAAGAGTCCTTTCTGCAATATGGACACATATTTATCTGAGTTTATGTTTCCGTCACACTCCACCAGCTCTGATTGACCATTGCTCCATATTGCTGACCAGGCTATCACAGACATGCTGCCTTGTTTCATTGTTGGCAGCAATCTTTTCACATCAAATTTTTGATCACAGAGTCTCCAAACCTACATTTGACCGCTGTCAGAAAATACAGCAAATCCGGACTCATCAGAGAATATGATAGTGTCCCAAAATGCTAGCGGTCAAACCATCATCTCACAGGCCCAATCTTCTCTACACTTGATATTGGCTAGTTGAAGAAGTGACTTCCGTCTTGCTGCTCTGCCATAGTAAACGAGTTTGTGGAGATACATGACAGCTGTTCTGGGTCTGACATCAACTTGTTCTGCAAAGCAATGGGTCTTGTCAAAGAGTTGTGATTCACCTGGGCAAGGTGATGTAGAATTCTACTCTCCGGTGAATTTAACAATCACCCTATTAACTACATAAATAGGGATCCCACGGTGTTCCGCGATTTTACGGCAAATGGTTCGGCAAATCACACACACATATATGACAAAGCGTGTGGATAAATGTTTAATGTATTTCTTATTGTGATCACTGCGAAATCCTGACCCATTACACACCGTCGCCATGTACAGGCTATGTTTATTCTATGTTGGCAGTAAGCTAATGGACAGCACAATAGTCTAATTATTATGAATAAAATATCTTTACCTGCTGTTCAGCAAAAACCCGTGGATAACGACAAGATTAACCAAAAGTAAAAGAAATAGCGGATTAGGTCAGTTTTCCGAATTCCGTAACGTTTATATTACCTTCTTGGACGGGAATCTGGTCAGTTGCTGGATTATTTGTTCTTTGTCAGCGTAGACTCGAGAAAAGTGAAACGAAACGAAAACACAACCTATCGTCCCGGTCCAGGAATTGAAACCACATCCTTACGATCATGAGGGCAACACCTCTAATCATTAAGCCACGTGCTTCCGCTTTGTAAGTGTGTATGCATGTATGTATGTCTGTGTAAGTGTGTAGATACATGCACACACTTAGACACTCATGCACACACGCACATACACACAGGCACATATTTTTTATTAATTTTAATTACTCAACTGTTAATTTGCTTGGGTTCCTGCTGTCGGCAAATTTTAGACAGTCTTAGCAACTGCACGTCCTATTTCAATGTTCCCTTTGTATCTTCTAATTCAGCTGTTTTCTTTCGAATTCCTAAGCAGTTGTTTTTATTGGCTTCCGTTGTGGATATGCTACTGCAATTTCATATAACTTAGGCCTATAATCTAAAGCATAACGTTTACAGTGCCAATATCTTGGTTCGAAAAATACTCCACATCTTGTGCAACTTTTCTCTTGATCATCAGAAGTGAATCGTTTTCACGATTCACTTACGTAATCTAAGCTTCTGACTTTGCGTTAACATAACATCCATAAGCAATTTCTTACATTAGTTTAATATAGATATTTTGGATGCGGGGACAGTCGATTATATTGACTCTATTTCTTGACTGTTACACTAGTTCAATTAATCCCGTAAAGATAAAAGTTAGATTTGACCTAGAAGTGATTTGAACTCAGAACATAAACGGCCCTAGCCAAAAAGTTGCTATAATGTATACTTTCTCACGCGTTATAATTTCGACAATAATTATTTAAAACAAAATTAATAATTCAAAGTACCAGAATAGAAATTAAATTAAGTCCACAATATGTAACTGTATGTAACTGTATAACTTAGAACCCTGTGTTCTATCAGTTACAAATTACTAGTACATTTAACAAAATGGTATAAATTACATCAGACTAACAGTAAATCAATTTAGGTTTAGATATTATATGCATAAATATAAATTAGGTCGTTGCAATTACAATTGAGAAAAAATGCCATGATACACATTTTGCCAAAATAATAATTGAACAAAATATTAGAAATTATGCCAAAAAATGACTTCTGCGTCATAAACCTTTGGCTGAGTAAGTCCAATAAGACCAATATGTCTACGAAGCCATTTTGTTACCTCAAAACATGAGACTTGATTTGATCTAAATTTAATTAAAGAAATTCAGTGTGCTATACGACATAGTAATAATATTCATCGAATATTAAATATGACAAATAACAAACACAAAAATGAAAACTTAATAATAAGTATAACTAGAAAATGTTAACTTAGAACTATTTAATTAATTATGAACTAAAAATTAAACACGATTTTCAAATCTTGAAATAACGAATATGTGTGTTTGTTTGTTTGTGTGTGTATGTGTGCACTCGCGAGTGTGTGCTGGTATGTGTGTAAATGTATATATAAATTGACACACGCACATATACTATATATATATATATATATATATATATATATATATATATATATATATATATATATGTATATGTATAAATAATTGAGATTCATTTGAATTAGGTACATAAGTTGAAGCACCAATCAGTCCTGTGGTATCTACACAGCTGGAAGTATGATGAATAAAATGAAAATAAGCAACAGAATATCAAGTAGTGATGCATTACGACCGTTTCAAGCGAGTCCATTTAACTGTTCAATTAAACGGAACTGCTTGAAACGGTCGTACTGCATCACTACTTGATATTATGTTGCTTACATATATATATATATATATATATATATATATATATATATATATATATATATATATATATATATATATATATATTAATGCCTGTTCAATTATTATTTCACGTCTTTTTACCTCCGCCTTAAAGTAGGCGAAAGTATTGTTTCTCAGTCGTGTTTGTTAGCTTGTTTTTTTCTCCATGGACAAGATATCTCAAGAACCGCATGATGGATTTGAATGAAACTTTCAGAGATACTTGTCCTCGTGATTGTCACGAACCGATTAGATTTTGAGATCGATCCGGTACCAAATAAAGATTCTGTATCATTTTCCCTGTTTTTTTAAATTTAATTTTTGAGAGTGGCCGGGTTCATTTTTAATATTCTCGTTTGCTAGACCATTTGAGTTTATCTCAGATATTCTCATTTTAAAAATCATCTCCAGCTAATCGTTGAGAGAACGCTGGTGTTTTCTTGGCAGATGTATTCGCTCTCTGACTGCTCTTGTTTGATATTGTATTCATATTATCAATTAATATTCATTCAATTCGAGCAGAATCTTAATCATTGAACTATGTTTTTTTATTTATTTATTTATTTTTTACATACAATGGCTTCTTTGGGACTATTTTCAGTCTTAAAACATGGAACTCAATAGAGAGCCATAAATACTTTTCATCTTACAGCATGGAATGTAGAATATCACACGCAAGTATTCGATACGGCAATGCAATGGATATCTACTTTATATATTTCTCTCTTCTGCAACGAAGTTTTTACTCGAAACATCAGAGGTAATGAAAAACCTCTTTATTGTTAACTTTTATGGTCTCTCTGCGCTACCGCCACCATCAGCAACACGCTGCAATACTATTCATTCCTCAAGGCAGCAAGCAAACTGCACACATTTCTATAATTAATCATATGTAATTAACTCAAATTTCGATGACGTCATCTCTTGTCTTTTGTTCCAGATTTCGTCATTTAAAGTGATATATTTCAACACTCTCAACGTAATATTAAGTGATTAAAACCACTTAGTTGTCGGTGACAGTCATATCAGCGACTCTTTTACTATTACACCGTGTTAAGTATTACTGTAACAGAATGAAGTGCCTGGTTATACACAATACCACATATTCCATATATGTCAGATTTCTCCTCATTAATAAGGGTTTTATTATTTCCCAGTCAAATTGCAGGATGGAATGTAGGAGTTCGTGAGAGCCCTATAAGCAACGGGAATAAAACATTTCTAACTCTTTATAAAGATGTAGTATTAGTCGGCAAATCTTTCCTACACACAGACACATACGCGCATAGATACGTAGAAACGCATATATGACTATTTGTTTACTTATGTATATATGTATGTATGACACAATTCATTATGTTTCCTTAACTTTGTCTTTCTCGAGGCATTAATTACCTTATCACTGAATTTCCTGCTCTTTCTTTTAATTGTTTCTTTTTATTTTTTATCTCCTCTAAAATTTTATCTCTTAATAACTCTGTCTTCCTACACGAACCTAAATAAAATTTGCACAATTACTTAATTATTCTCTGTAGCTCGAGTACATTGAAGTCTATACATTGATAAGATGTTCTAAACAAGATCAAATTTTTTTCGAAGTTATCTTCAGTACTTACTTCTGGAACGAGAATAGCATTAATCATAGTTTCTTTGATTCCTCCACTCATACTTCATACTAGCTTATAAATCTGCTCAACATTTCATATGAAATACTATATTACTTTTATGTGTTGCTATATACCCAGAAAATGGCTGTAGATATGCTAATGCTGTTAAAACGTACGATTGCAACTTTCATCTTTCCGGGGTAAATCAAAAACCTTACCGGTCTTTTACCTTTCTTTTGTCTCGATTTCAATTGCTTATTTCTGAACCTATTGCCA
>NC_142934.1:108590389-108620389 GCF_046866305.1 Octopus bimaculoides | reverse complement strand
CCGATAAAGTACCAAGAAGTGGCTCTCATGGCTTCTTATCTTAACTGATTGGGAGTGTTATCATGGACATTGTTTTGTCTTGGCATAAAAAATGAGCTACAGCAAATATTCTGCCCGATACCATAGATTTGCTTGTTAGTTGTTTGACCTTACTCAGTTGAGCATCATTCAACATATTCAAACAACCTTTATTCAGGGACATTTTGAGTTGGATGGGCTACTCAACATAAAGAATATTCTAACTGGGCCCCACCTCCAAGTTCATGCGCTGTTTATCTTAATATGAGATCACCATGTCACGCACATATGGTTGTGACGCAACATCACTGGTGTACCCTTATCACAGGGGTAGTCATGATGGGTATAATGGGCTTCGTATAGTTTACCCCTTATCGTGTTGATGACATGCACTGCTCTCTTACTCAATAATAATAATAGATAATGATAATAATAATAATAATAATAATAATAATAATAATAATAATAATAATAATAATAATAATAATAACTTTTACAAGTTGGATCTTGTTGTCTCTTGAGGTCTCTGGGTGAGACTTGGATCCAACTTGTACAAAGGCAAAGAAAAGTCAAACATAAAATAATAATAATAATAATAATGATAATAATAGTAATTATAATAATAATAACAACAATATTTAGACTACTTAGAATACTACTACCACTACTACTTCTACTACTACTACTACTACTACTACTACTAATAATAATAATAATAATAATAATAATAATAATTTATAATGATAATAATAATAATAATAATAATAATAATAATAATAATAATAATAATAATGATGATAATAAAAATTACCCTGTAGTTATGGGTTGATTAGGAACTCTTCCTTTTGATTTGAACAGCTGGATAGAGGAAAACATATTATAACTCCAGATACTGTCGTTGATATGAATCTTTCTTTTCCAACAGTCTAGTCTGTTGTGTGTGTATGAAATAATAATCATAGAAAAAAACGATGCCACTAACATCAATTAATTAAAATTATGGCACAATGCCAGTAATTTGAGGGCACAATGCCAGTAATTTGAGGGCATAAGTTTGTCGATTACATAATCATGTGTTGAACTGGTAATTGTCTTATCAACGTCGAAATGATTACAGTCAAAGTCCAACTAGACGGGATTTGAACTCAGAATGTACAGCGCCGAAAGAAATGCCGCTAAGCATTTTGTCCAAAGCACTTAGTAGAAGTAGTAGTAGTAGTAGTAGTAGTAGTAGTAGTAGTAGTAGTAGTAGTAGTAGTAGTAGTTGTTGTTGTTGTTGTTGTTGTTGTTGTTTCTGCTGTTGCAACACAAGTTTTTGAACAGCAAGTTCAGAAATACACCTTTCTAACGAAGGGCAGACCATTGAAGTCAATACGAGATATAGAAACGTTTGCAAATAGAAAGCAGAGGAGAACAAAAAGAGTGCACTAGGAATTGCTATAAAGACCGAGTTAGTTGAGAAGCTCCAAGAATTACCTTATGGCACATCAGATAGAACGTTAAGCCTTCTACTTAAATGAAGGAAGATATGTCACTATAGTCAGCGATTCTGCTCCCACTACTACACATCCTGAAGGGGACATAGTACTACTCTATTCTAAGCTGAGAAATTTGTTATCTGGTACAAACAAAGACGACAAGTTAATTCTAATAGGATACTTTGATGTTAAAATTAGGAACTGACCATGATATTTTGCATTACTGGACTGCGTAAAAGCAACCGCAGTAGACAGCATCATCTGCAACACTTTCGTCAAAAATTCAAGTAGAATAGGATGTTCTGAATAAAGGTGACCCTATTCAGAAAAAGAAGTAATAGCTTCAATAAATATTCCGTTATTCTTAAAATTCAACACAATATCATTATGTATACATCTCTATACCTATAGCTGTCTGTCTAATGTATATATGTGTGAGTATTTGTGTATGTGTGTATGTCTGTGTCTGTGTCTGTGAGTGTGAGAGAGACACAGATGTGTTTGTGTGTGTGTATATATATAGATATATAGATATTTATGTATGTGTGGATGTATGTATTTATGTATGTATGTATGTATGTATGTAAGTATGTATGTATGCATGTACGTATGTACGTATGTATGTATGTATGTATCCTCGAGAGCATATAGTATATATACATATGTGTGGGCGTGCGTGTTTGCTCATTTACATATAAAAACGCATATACATTCATGCATATGCACATCTACATACAGAAATATGTGTACTGTGACTGCACTGGTGTTTGTAGGTGTGTATGTAGGCATATATGTTAAAACCATATCGTGAAACGGAAATCTATGCACACACTTATATGCCTGTAGGTCCATTGCTTATTCTCCCAGCATGTCTTTATACTTCTGTACGCTGTACACTGCACGTCAAATGTAAAAAGAAACTAATATTTGATCGTAATTTAATTTTTGTGTTTGCATTTTTCTTCTGACAAGTAATCTCAAATAATGCAATTAGATTAGGGGGAAATCATAGAAGATTCACCATTTTAATGTTTTAATAAGTTGCTGAAGATACGCGCACACGCATTCAGAAACACAAATAACCAAACTTTATTCTCTGGCTGTAGCTGTTGTTGCTGCTAATGTAGTTTTTGTTTTTACAGCTATTATTTTTATTATTATTATTATTATTATTATTATTATCATTAATCTATTTGCCGTTGTTGTTACTGTTGCTATTACTACTACTACTACTACTACTACTACTACTACTACTACTACTACTACTACTACTGCTGCTGCTGCTGCTGCTACTACTACTACTACTACTACTACTACTACTACTACTACTATTATTATTATTATTATTATTATTATTATTATTATTATTATTATTATTATTATATGCTTGAATTTTGCATTGTATTTGTACAAGTTGATTCCAAGTCTTACCCAGAGACCTCAAAAGAAATATTGGTGTTATGCGTTGGGTGCCATGTATTTGGTTTTGTACATAGTTTTGTTCTAGAGAATGTTTAAGAAAACAAGAAAATTTTGAATTTGTTTTAAAATTTGCAATTACATAGACAGTATTTTACATAGGATATGGGCAATTCCGATGAGCACTATCTTTTGAATTTCTGCCATTTTGGAGTTTATTGGTATCTGAGCTAGGTAGCAATCAGCCCCTTTTGCTATCATTTCTAGAACACCTTTGATAACATGTATTATTTTAGTCTTGAGGTTCCACATTTTGCCGATTGATACTTCACGATCTTTATACTTGCTCAGATACATTTATGTCGATTGGGACAGTCATATCAATGAGGAGGCATGGTTTTTGTCTGAAGTGTTACAATATAATGTCTGGCCCATTCGCATCTATCTTTCTGTCAGTTTGAATGTCTAGCCTATTCACATCTATCTTTCTGTCAGTTTGAATTATTATTATTATTATTATTATTATTATTATTATTATTATTATTATTATTATTATTATTATTATTATTATTATTATTATTATTATTATTATTATTATTATTATTATTATTATTATTATTATTATTATTATTATTATTATTATTATTATTATTATTCAGTAGTTTTATTTTTATAACGTGCTTTCACTTCACTACCGAGCGCAGCTCTGTGCGCCTTGGGTATGTGCTGTGGTGCTCTTATGTTTACTGTATTGAAAGTGTTTTGCGTAGAATGTGTGCAGTACCCAGTAGTGCAATTTTCTGTATGTTATATATATTTGTAAGTCCTGGTGTTTTTGTTATGTATTTGTCTGAATATTTTTTTATTATACCTAAGGCACCTACTATGATAGGAATTGTTTCTGTTTTTAGATTCCACATTCGAGTTATCTCTATTTCCAGGTCTTTGTATTTTGAAAGTTTTTCCATTTCTTTTAGAGAAACGTTGTCATCTGCTGGTATTGAAACATCAATTAGAAGGCATTTTTTTCCTTCATGATCTTTGACAACTATATCTGGTCTATTTGCCTTAATTTCTCTATCTGTGTGTATTGGCATATCCCAGAGTATGGTTGCTTTCTCGTTTTCTGTGACCTTTTCTGGCGTGTGTTTATACCATCTTTTTTCTGTTGCTATTCCATAATGTTGGCATAGCTTCCAGTGTATATAGGTCCCAGCTCTGTCGTGTCTGTGAATATATTCCTTCTTAGCCAGGACTGGGCAGTCAGAGATAATATGATTTATTGTTTCTTGTCGATCTCCACATATTCTACAGTTACTTGTTATATTTCTTTTCATTATGTGTTTTTGGTAATTTCTGGTGGGGAGGCTTTGGTCTTGTGCAGCAATTAAAAATCCTTCAGTCTCTGCTTTGAGTCCTGAGCTTCTCAGCCATTGCTGGGATTTTTCTCTGTCTATTTCTTTCGCATTTAGTTTAGCCCAGTATTTACCATGTAGGGGCTTTTCTTGCCATCGTTTTATTATGGTCCGTTGCTGTTCTAGTTTTAGTTTGGATTTCATTTGTTTTATAGCTTTTGTTGTTTCTTCTTCTTCTTCTTCGTATTTGTTAGGTAGATTGATTTCTTGTTTGTATTTGTCAGCTTCCTTAAATACTGAAAACAGTTTTTTGTTTTGCTCGTGTTTTGTGGCTATTTGTATTAGTTGAAAACAGTTTTTTGTTTTGCTCGTGTTTTGTGGCTATTTGTATTTGTATTATTATTATTATTATTATTATTATTATTATTATTATTATTATTATTATTATTATTATTATCATCATCATCATCATCATCATCATCATCATCATCATCATCGTCATCATCATTGTCGTCGTCGTCGTCGTCATCATCGTCATTATCATCATCACCATCATCATCATTATTATTATTATTATTATTATTTTATGTTTGACTTTTGTTTTGCATTTGTACAAGTTGGATCCAAGTCTCACCCAGAGACCTCAAGAGATAACAAGTTAGAAGTTCAGGTATGCGTTATGTCTAGGGTACCATATATTTGGATTTGTACAGTTTTGTTCTAGTGAATGTTTAAGAAACCATAAGAAAATTATGTTTGTTTTAAAATTTGAGATCACATAGACAGTATTTTACGTAGCATATGGGCAGTTCCCATGAGCACTATCTTTTGAACTTCAGCCATTTTGCGGTTTGCTGGTATCTGAGCTAGGTAGTAATCAGCCCGTTTTGCTGTCATTCCCAGGGCACCTATGACAATGGGTATTGTTTTCGTCTTCAGATTCCACATTTTGCTAATTTCTATTTCAAGACCTTTATATTTGCTCAGTTTTTGGTAGGTCTTGACAGATACGTTTATATCGATTGGGACAGTCATATCAATGAGGAGGCATGATTTTTCTCTGAAGGTTTTCAGTATGATGTCTGGCCTATTTGCGTCTATCTTTATTATTATTATTATTATTATTATTATTATTATTATTATTATTATTATTATTATTATTATTATTATACACGAGGCAGAATATACAATATCACGAGGTTGTTCATTGAAGATATCGTGTCTGCGAGAGGGTTGTATTGTTTGTCAAGTCACAACAAGGACCTTAGACAGACAGTACTTTACGCAATATGTATGCAGTTCCAAGTAATGCGGACTTTTGCAATACACCTAGATTTTAGGGTATTATTAAACTTTTCAGATGAATATTTTAAAATTGCGTGGTATTGAACCCAATGCACCGATGACATTAGGGATAACCTTAAGGTTTGACTCTTGCAGCTGTCGCATCTTAGCGATCTCAATTTTCAAGTCTCCTTATTTATCAAACCTTTCTCTTTATTTCATCATGATATGTTGATCTCCTGGCACTGACACGTCAGTTGTAGGCACAGTTGTTTGCCCTTTTAAAGGTTACAATATCCGACATTCGGTGTTCTAGTACGTTGTCTGTCTAGTACGTTGTCTGAGGCAACGTCCCAGAGACTTCCCTTTTCCGTCCATTAACTTTTCCGGTATATTTTGGTACCAAGCGCCTGTAACCTCATATCCATACTTACGGCAGAGTAGTCAGTGGATATTTTGCGCTACATTGTCGTGTGTACGCTTGTAGTATTTCTGAGCATGACTTTCACAAGCACTAACATTAACTATTATTATTATTATTATTATTATTATTATTATTATTATTATTATTATTATTATTATCATCATCATTATTATTATTAAGACGATGATCTGGCAGAATCTTAAGCGCGCTGGCAAAATGCTTAGTGATATATCGTCTGTTTTAACGCTCTGAGTTGAAATCCCACGGAGAGGATTGTTGGTCTTCATTTTGAGAGAAATGTGGTCAGGAGGCAGAATTGTTTGCACATCGGTAAAAATATTTAGCGGTATTTCGACCTGCTCTATACAGGATAATTTTGCATTTGATCTTTTCAGAAACAGCTCAAAATGTAAAAAAGATGTAAGAAATGCCATTTCTTATTTTGTCCGCCGCACTATAGAATGTATTAGATGAGAGTCTTAATAATGATTTCATATCTTGACACCATGCCAGGAATTTCAGGAGGAAGGGCTAAGTTAATTACAACGAGTGTAGTGCTCAACAGATACTTATTTTATCGAATCCGAAATGGTGAAAAGCAAAAGCGTCTTCGACAGAATTTGAACTAAAGACGTACATGTCCTTAGCATTTTGTGCGGCTTACCAGCTATTCTGCTACTCGCCTCATTAATGATAATAATGATACTTTTCTCGGTACTTCAAGTGTGGTGGATTCGTATATCATGGGAGAATTTATGATTGGCCAACATTACAAAATATTCGGTTTGTTTGAGCTCACTCCAGAGATGCTTGACTGATTTACATTCTTATTTCAGAGCATTTCAGTTAGACTCTGCTGAATTAAATGGCTTGCTTATCCTTTATATTTTATAAAAAATACTGCTGTGACTTGAATTAGGGTCGTTTCTAATATATACTTTTCTGTTGGTGTGGTTGACGAAGTAATGTTTATTGTAAAGCTTAGGAAAATTTTGGTTATCTTGGACTTAAGCTTTAAGGAGCAAAAATGCATGAAACATCTATTTCGTTCTTTTCAAGATTAAGGCGCCGTGAAACTCATGTCGAGAAATAAATATTCAGTGTAATAAAATATTTGCATGTACGAATGGGTGAATGTATAAACTTTCCTAACCAGTATTTTCTGTGTATGTATGTATGTATATGTATGCATGTATGTGTGTGTTTGTGTTTGTAAATATGTTTTAGAGTAGAATTTTTAAAATACGTTGCTGGCGCCTTCTACGTTGCAAATAGGACTCATACCATACAAGCATAGAATTTACATTGGGGACAAACAGTTTACTCATTTTTAAATATTGCTAATATCTAAGATGGCGCCAGAGCATATTCTTATCTCACTTTATCACAAAACATGCAGTTTATGCAAATAAATACAATATGAATGAATATATATGAAATAATAAATAAACACAATCCCTGGAGGAGATAAAACGTAATAGCTATAGTTTTATCGTATTAAAACGTATCGGAATTATCTGGTGTAGTTAAGAGCTCTCCAATTATGGTCAATTCGGTTTGACGTGGCACGAAAATGGTGCATCTACATTGTCCGATGGAAATTGATTACTGCATACCATGTTGGTAGTGACGTGTGGGCGATCGTGAGTATGACGGTTATACCGATTTATATTAGATGAACACAGTGGTAGTGGTTCTATGGTAGCGTTCGGCATTACAATTGCGCACACACCCATACATACACACTCATACATATAGAGAGATAGATACAGATATAGATATAGATAGATAGATAGATAGATAGATAGATAGATAGACAGAAGTGTGTGAGTGTGCCTGCGTGTGAGTCCGTGTGCGCATGTGTGTGTGTATGTGTGAGTGCGTGCGTGCGCGCGCGTGCGTGTGTGTGTAAATATGACCATCACAGACATGCTCACAGTTACTCAGACACCCACCCTTTTAGTAATGTAGATGATAGAAAAGATTCTCTCAGAGGACGGAAGGTCTGGAGAAGTCGCGAAGCTGCTGCAGTATCTGGTCGCAATATACAGGCGGACTGAGGACAATAACATGCTGTTTAATGTTGAAACATTTCAAGCCCTGCACTAACAACACAGGAAATCGAACGTAATGCAGACTGGATACCTTGTCCTATGGTGCGACTGCAATTAAAATCAGTGCTCTACCTGGGTATTGCTGGAGAATATTACTATTGAGTTGGCAATAAAATGCAAATGGTTAGTCGGATGCTTAGAAATTCTAGAAGTAGAAAATTGGAAACCATGATGCTCCTCTGGAGGACATTCATTTCAGCCGTTTAGACTAAAGCTCCCAACTATGGTAACTACAGAGTCTGAAATTAAGGACGAAATTTGAAGCAATCTAACGAAGCTACATACAAAAAACATCGTTTCGAAGCGACTTGTCAGCTTCTGATGGATGTATTTATTTGTACACACACACACACACACACACATATTGATATACTTTATATATATATATATATATATATATATATATATATATATATATATATATATATATATATATATATATATATATATATACTGCAGCACCGCTTTCAGTCGAGCAAATCGTCCCCAGGACTTATTCTTTGTAAGCCTACCACTTATTCTATCAGTCTGTTTTGCCGAACTACACCGTTACGGGGACGCAAACACACCAGCTTCGGTAGTCAAGCGATGTTGGAGGGGGAAAATACAGACACACAAATATAGACATACACACACACACACACACACACACACACACACACACACACACACACACACATATGCATATATTGTTTTTCATGACCACCACACCTGTATAGCCCACGCTACCAAAAGTTTCATGCACAGAGAACCCGTGTTCGTTCTTCAGACGGCAGCTATACCATCGGACTTAAGCAGTTTAAATACTGGACAGAATTTCAAAACGGTGCGAAAGAAACCAAATATTGAAACGGTTTATGTGGATGATACCATTAGTCTGACAAAGCAGGTTGTAATTCTCGAGATGCGACGATCGAATGTTGTAAAATCGGATGGAAAAATTTTGATGAGGAAAACAATATATTTTTAAGATATAAAGAATGATAGAGCAAATTTTAAAAAAAGTGGGGTGGCTGTGCAAATAATATACAAAATGTATAATATAAGGACAAACGTGTTTTTTTTAAATATAATTTACAATTCTCTAAATATAAAGAAAATGTAAATAAAAAGAGAATATGAAAAATATATACATATAATAACAACATAATAAATATATATCGAAATGTAAAATATTTCAAATATAATAAAATAAAAAGTAATAAAAATATAATATGAGATGATATACTTACTAGAAAAATTCTATAAATATATAAGTAAATCAATTGGTGCATAGTTCGCCAGGAACGGGTGGTATATTCTAATTTTTTAAAAGAAATGTTTGCATTGGTTTACAAGTACCAAAAATATTGGATCTTGAGTTCAAGATTGAGTTTGCTATCTTGGGTCTAAATAGGATATGTGCCCTTTCTGACAAACACAGCCTGCATTTATTAGAACCATTTGCGAAAGCGTTTATGCAAAATAAGAAAACTTCCTCTTAAACGATTCGCGTCATTCCGTTTTCCTGAGGTTTCTCTTTAAATTTAAGTAAAAGTTTCAATAAAATGTTGCTTCAAATATTGTGAATGTATCCAGCATTATTTCATAAAAAAGATGTTTTATACATGCATATGTTCCAACACACTCATACCTGTAGAGGAATATATATATAGAGAGAGAGAGGAAGGGGGAAGAGAGAGATGATAAGAAAGAGGGAGAGAGAGGGTATATTAATTTTAGCGTACTGTGTTTTAATCTGATCTCGTACGCATAAATAATCAAAAAATATATACGTATATTTCGATTCTTGTATATCAGCAAAATATCAGTGATTGTTAATATGTCAGTGTGTGTAAACGAATATGTATTTCTGTAGGTGTTTGGCAGGGGGCGCTCGTTTTCGCGCGCTTATGTGTTTTGTTTATCTTAATAATTTAGTACGTCAAAATTATGAGTAGAATACAGAATTTAGATTTGAAAAAATAATTTAAATGAAAGTAGACTGTGTCAACGAGATCTGAGTTATTTCGTAAAATATGCAAAATATGCATCTCTCTAAAATAATATTTAAAAAATCATTTATAAGTACGTGCGTTTAATTGTGTATACGGATGTATTCGGGAAACTGGCAAGATTAATAAAATTATCTCCGCATTCCAGTAGCAATTTGACGGGTGTCAAAGCAACGATATACAGAAATTCAGATAGTCACGGACATATACAAACCCACATATATATACATAAATGTCCTGTGCTTGGTGTGTGTGTGTGTGCGTGTGTGTGTGTGTGTGTGTGTGTGTGTGTGTGTGTGTGTGTGTGTGTGTGTGTTTCTGTAGAATCACATCTACAGTCAGAAATGAAAATTATGTTAATCTTTTGCATGTATTGAATACCAATTAATACCAAGAAATGTGTGCAATTATCAGTAGTCTCATAGATGCACACAAGTCCACACGCACATACACACACACACACGTACATATAAATGTGTGTGTGTGTATGTATGTATATATGTATATATATATATATATATATATATATATATATATATATATATATATATATATATATATATATATATATATATATATATATATATATATATATATATATATATGTTGCGGGAGTGGCTGTGGTACGAAACTTGCTTCTTAATCACATGATTCCGGGTTCAGTCCCACTGCGTGGTGCCTTGGGCAAGTGTCTTCTACTATAGCCTCAGACCGACCAAAGCCTTGTCAGTGGATTTGATCGACGGAAACTAAAAGAAACCCGTTATATATATATATATATATATATATATATATATATATATATATATATATATATATATATATATATATATATATATATATATATATATATATATATACATACATATATATATATATATATATATATATATATATATATATATATATATATATATATATATATATATATATATATATATCTGTGTGTGTGTGTGTGTGTGTGTATAATACAAATAATATATGAGTATATGCATATATACCTACATGTATGTACATATATATAGATGCATATCTGGGTACAGGACGTTGCAAAAAAAACGTGGACAAAATGATAAACAGAGTACAGAAAACACACAGGCCACATAGGGAACATTTCCTTTATCAGCTTCCACCATTCTAAAACTTAGCGTTTCGAAGAGTTATAACATATATTTAAATATAAGGATAAATAAAACCTTATTAATTTTGCAATATTTAAATGTAGGGGTAAAGAAAACCTTATTACTAATTAATTAGACCTTACAGAATGTTATGTTCATAGGATCCCGATACATTCAAATAAGTTTATCATATTAGGATGTTGTAGCATGAGTGATCCAGGATGTCAGAGCATACCCTCTATTATCTCGAAATATATGTAGCATTACTTACGAGTAACCCTTAACCACTTTAATCTGCAATCCTTGAATTTTTAAATTACATAAATAAGGCTTTCGGTATTGGGATTTTCTTCCGTTATAGTTAGTATAATATAAAAATTTGCAATGGATTACTAAATATCGATCCTCCGCTAAATATAAGGTATACCTACTAGGAACCGTGGTTATTCTATATAGATCAGTGTCTTCGATATATTTTAGAATCTTTCATAAGCCCGTTTCCAAATGTATCTTTATCTTCACTTATTTCTTTCAGTTAGCATTTGACATACATATCTTCACTTATTCTTTTTTTTTTTTTCATTTCTGCTATATTTTTATATCATTATATTACTACAGTTGACTCTCCATCAGTTACGACGATGAGGGTTCCAATTGACCCGATGGACTGAAGATCCAGCTCGTTAAGTTAATGTGCACGTGAGTGAGCAATCTACACAAGCGCATACTCATAACATAGTTATCAGAGAGACTCAGAAAGACACAGAATATGACAAGGGTAGACGCATCTCAATTTCGCTAGCTATGTGAATGGCGCTGTGTGAAGCAAAGCGTCTGGCTCGAGGATGCAACGGACCACCGGGTATCGAACTCACAGGCTTACAATCATTAGCCAAATAACCTCTGTGTGTATGTGTGTGTGTGTGTGTGTGTGTGTGTCTGTGTGTGTGTGTACGTGTGTGTGTGTGGAGTCACATGGCCCAGTGGTTACAGCAGCGGACTCGCAGTCGAGGGATCGCGGGTTCGATTCTCAGACCCGGCAATGCGTATGCTTATGAGCGGCACACCTAAGCTCCACGTGGAGCAGGCAGCAGCTAATGGCGAAGTTCTGCTGACTCTTTCGCCACAACTTTCTCTCACTAATTCCTCCTGCATCTAGCAGCTCACCTGCGACAGACCGGTGTTCCATCCACGTGGGGAACCTATACAATAATGAAACTGGGAAACCGGCCCTTATCAGCCAGGCTTGGCTCGAGAAGGAACAAACAATAACAAGATACATATGTGTGTGAGCGCGTGTGCGTGCATGTGTGTGTGTCTGTGTGTGCGTCTGCGTGTATACACATGTTTACATTTGTGAAATTTTTGTTAGGCGTCATTGAGGAGTAGCTGAATAAAAGTTACGAATTCAAGTTGTGGTCAATAAGAAGATGAGATAAATTTGTGAATGTTTTAAAACCGAATCACAGCTGACGCTCCATTTTGCAAGAAATCGTTCATATATAGTGTATGTCTTCTCTGGTCACGAATACATTTCTTGGAGTTTGATATTTATGAATAATGGTAAAGTGAAGCCTCGCCATCGGAGGAAACGACAGGTGCGTACAGTTATTTCATTACTTATGTACAGCATTGAATAGAAACATGCGACCTATGTCAACAGCCTAAACACTAAAATCTCATAACTTTCGTATTTATAAAAAATTTGAATCGTCCAAATAAAGAATAATAATGGTGCTTAAAATTATCTCAGTTTCGAGTGCTTATCTTATTTAAAATGTCTTGCAATCAAGAATATTCTGGTTCTGCGAAAAGAAATTAAGGGAGATGTCAATAAAAGTGAAATAAATGTTTCTCTGTAATGATATATTTGAAGTTCAACCGAAGATGCTGAGACACACGTAAGTGAATTTATGCAACATAAAGAAGGACATGAAAGATATATGTAACTTATCACGTGTCTCTTTCGGCATGACTGTATGTCATTAGCGCTGTGTCGCCGCCACATTTCCCCTTTTAATCGGTCTCTTTCTTTTTCTCTCCCTGTCCATATATACATCTCTCCCTCTTTCAACATATATGTGTGTGTGTGTGCGCTTGTGTGTGTGTGTATATATATATATATTTATAGGTATGTATTTATATGTTTTATTTTCTCTCCTTATTTTCTCTCCTTGTTTCTTTCTGTTTCTTTCAGTGGAAGAGCGTTGGCTCGAAACGTTACAGCGTTAAACTAATACATTTGTTTGTTGTCTACACTACCTGTCTTCGTCATTTTTTGTGAATTGTCATATGTATATATATATATATATATATATATATATATATATATATATATATATATATATATATATATATATATATATATATATATAATATATAGAGAGAGAGACTGCGTAGCATCTTAGGCTACTGTTTTCCACTAGAGCCTCGGGCCGACGCAAGCCTTGTGAGTGGATTTGAAAGACGGAAACTGAAAGAAGCCCGTGGTATATATATATATATATATATATATATATATATATATATATATATATATATATATATATATATATATATATATATATATATATATATATATATATATGTATGTATGTAGGTAGGTAGGTATTTGTTGTGTGTCTGTCTTTGCCCCGCCACACACCACTGCTTAACAACCGATATTGTTGTGTTTACGTCACAGTAACTTAGTGGTTCGGGAATAGACACCGATTGAATAAGTACTCGACTTACAAAGACTAAGTCCTGGCTGCAACCTGAAATAAGTAAAAGAATACAAGAACAAATGAACATACTCAACTATAATATTTTTTATATGCTATCTTATACTTGTTGCACAATTTGGCCTGTGGCCATGCACTAGGGCACTGCCTTGAAAGGTATTAGTTGAAAGAATCCAGCCCAGCATTTATTTTTTTCTGAAGCCTAGTGCTTATTCTATTGATTTTTGGTGAACTGCTAATTTATATATTGCTAACACACACACACACACACACACATATATATATATATATATATATATATATATATATATATATATATAAGCAATGTTAATTCTCTAAATGAAGTATTAACAGTAACTGCACGATAAAGTGTAGTATATTGCCACTTAAGTGTGGCTGACCCCTAGGGGTGGATGTTACTGTTGCTTTTTGTCCTCCTGGGGCTAAAAGCAACAGTAACATCCACCCCTAGGGGTCAGCCACACTTAAGTGGCAATATACTACACTATATATATATATATATATATATATATATATATATATATATATATATACGGCTGTGTGTGTGTGTGTGTGTGTGTGTGTATGTGTGTTTGTGTGTATGTATATGTACGTATATATGTATGTATGTATGTATGTATATATATATATATATATATATATATATATATATATATATATATATATATATATATATATATATATATATATACATATGTGCATATTGTATATATACTTTGAGTTTAATCCGACGGAGGAACATTTTTGCATCGGCGCGTGCACCGAATTTACCGGGTGTGATTTTGAGAGGATTGAAACAAAAGATCTCTGCTAAGTAAAGCTCGTTTGGCGTGAGTGAGAGGTAAATCGTTAGGAGTGGTATAGACAGTGGAGGTGCTGAGCGAGGCAGGAGAAGTGGAACGGTGGTGGATGAGTGAGGGAATTTTGCTTGTCGACAAATAAGTCGTACACTTCGCTATTGAAGTGGCGTGTCTCAAGGAGTATAGCCTGAAGTTGTGTTATCTTATAAGCAGTTGTGAGTTATATGTTGAATTAGAACCGAATCAATTGAAGCTGTGTGGTCGAGCAAAGAGCGGTGAAAAGAGAACGGTATTTGGTGATTTCCCGTGTGAAGTGGTCATGCTAAACCCCTGGGGTGTGCGTGGGGGATCTCATAAGTTGTTTGGAAGTACATACATCCATACATGTATATATATATATATATATATATATATATATATATATATATATATAAGGAGTAAATATTTAAATGTGAATATTTATATAGATATTATTATTATATTTATCATCATCTGGGGTAAATATAAATATTTGATGATAATAGCAACAACAATTATATAGGTGATCGCAGGCATTAAATAGTGTTAGATAGCTATCGAATTAAAAGATATATATCTCAAAAGGGACATGAGTCACCTACCTGCTACAGGTAAGAGTTAAAATCCCAAGTAGACCACCATTAATACTGAAGAATACACTAAAAAGCAATAGGATTCTGGTGAACGGGTAAAGAATTTAGACATAGCATCGCAGATAAAGGCTATGTGTTCTGGCATCTGATTTCGAGTTATGGCGAAAAATCCTCAACTCTTATCAGCAAGATTTTCAACTGAAAAAAAATCAATTTTGTCCTGTTGAATTCTGCCGGCATTCCTCTATACGACGGGCTTGTTTCAGTTCTTGTCAACGAAGTCCACACACAAGGATTTGGTCGGCCAGAGGCTAGAGTATATGTCCCAATGTGCCACGTAGTTGGACTGACACCGGAACCGTATGGTTGGGATGCATACTTGTTATCGGACACCACGTCTATATCTGCAATTAGCCGGAACATAACCGAGTTAAGACACTCTGTATCTAATTTTTACACCCCTTCCTCTATACGGCACAAAATATAACCTTATTATTCAAGAGGCCAACAAATCAACCAACCAAGATTTATATCGGCTATTATACAAGTATGTGTGTGAGTGTGTGAGTATCTGTGTATGTGTATGTGAATGTGTGTTTCTGAATGCGTTTGTTTGTACTAATATGTATACATGTATGTAAATATGTATGTATCCAACGATATAGATTTAGTGGAGAAACGATGGACGAAGGTGTCCGGAGATTTAGAAAGTATTATGCATTAATTTCAATGTGTATCTGATGTTACTTTCACGTGTCTTTTCATAATTTATAATGTTCCTGTAACAACCACGACTGTTTCCTGCTCAACAATAACATCGCTGAGAGGGTAATATATTTCATCATTAAATAATGTAATCTACATGCTATGCTATGAGAAGTAGTGAGTTATATGTAGAATTAGAATCGTATCAATTGAGTGAAAACTTGCGTGTACGTGTATACATATATCTATCTATATATCTCTCTATATATCTCTCTATCTATTTATCTATCTATATATATATATATATATATATGTGTGTGTGTGTGTGTGTGTGTGTGTGTGTGTGTGTGCGTGTGTGTGTGTGTGTATATATATATGTATATATGTATGTATACATATATACATATATATATATATATATATATATATATATATATATATATATGTATATATATATATATATATATATATATATATATATATATATATATATATACATATGTGTATATTGTATATATGCTTTGAGTTTAATCCGACGGTGGCTGTGTGGTAAGTCGCTTGCTTACCAACCATATGGCTTCGGGTTCAGTCCCACTGCGTGGCATCTTGGGCAAGTGTATTCTACTATAGCCTCGGACCGACCAAAGCCTTGTGAGTGGATTTGGTAGACGGAAACTGAAAGAAGCCAGTCGTATATATGTCTGTATACATATATATATATATATATATATATATATATATATATATATATATATATATATATATATATATATATATATATATATATATATATATATATATATATATATATATATATATATATATATATATATATATATATATATATATATATATATATATATATATATATATATATATATATATATATATATATATATATATATATATATATATATATATATATATATATTTATGTATGTGTGTTTGCGTGTCTGTGTTTGTCCCCCCACCATTGCTTGTCAACCGATGGTGGTGTGTTTACGACCCCGTAACTTAGCGGTTCAGCAAAGGTGACTGATAGAATAAATACTAGAGTTCCAAAGAATAAGTCCTGGGGTCGATTTGCTCGACTAAAGACGGTGGTCCAGCATGGCCGCAGTCAAATAACTGAAACAAGTAAAAGAGTAAAAGAGTAATATATATATATATATATATATATATATATATATATATATATATATATGCATATATGTATGTATGTATAATTATCTTTCAATCTGTTTGTTTGTCTATCTATCCAACCATCTCTTTATATATGTACATATATATACGGATGACTGGAAGGAAAGATAAGAAAATTACAGACAGAGCGAGGTACATATTTGCATATATACATAAATGATCATACACGAAAATGTATACGAGTGAATTTTTGCATTTTTAAAACAGGTATACAATATACGGAGAACAAGCACAAAACTATTAAATTATATAACACCCTTAGTAACATAATAATATTACATTCATATAGTTCTAATAATTCTGTGTAAATTAGGCACAATACCAATATTTTGAAGGGAATCGTTAGTCGTTGGGTTGGATCCCATTTCTTATTCAATTCAGTTGGATCCTATTATCGTATTCAATTCAGAAAAACGAAAGACATTGATGCAGCATTTTTCTGGACTCAGAGAATCTAAAAGATATCCTCCTGCATCAACTAATGAACTATCTACTTAAAACGTTAATAAATGTTTCAGATATAGGTACAGCTGCTGGAATTTGTATTAGTCCATTAATTTCACTGTTATTATTTGATTGGTTGTTTATTTATCATTCGCGAAAATGTAAAAGGAGAGATGGACATTAGCCAGATTTGTTGATCTTGTGCAAGTAAGAAATATTCTTGATCTTGTGCCTGTAAGAAATTATTATGAGACGCAGTGAACCTAAAGTGGTGTTAGAGCGCCGAATATAATGCCCGGGTGTATTCGTCGCTCTAACACCTCTTTAGGAACACTGCGTATTATGACATTGTCTCAGGCACAAAATCGAGAATATTTTGGTGGAGCGTAGAAATTAATATACTGATTCCGATAAAGAACATGAAATAAGGGATATTGCAAGGCCTAACCACAAAAACAAACAAACAAAATACACAGATTCATATGTAGAAAACAAGAGGTATGATTCAGAATAGGGTGTCAAAATCCAGTAATGATCCAACAACCTTGAAAAAGTCAAGGAAATCACAAGGGTACTTGATTACTCTTAGCTCTCTTAGCGGGTGCATAGGATCATAATGGGAGAACGTCTTATGATTCCTAATGTTCTGATACACTTTCTGAAAATTTAGTTTCGTTAATCTGTCCTCTGTACATACTCCCCTTTTATTCCAATTTGTAGATGAAGAATGTGAGGCAGAGCTTCTTGGCGATGTCTGACAGCACCTAACCAAGAAAGGACAGTTCTCTTCACGATGAAATCAGCGGATAGACAACCCCGTCCTACAAGTCAGAAGAAACGGAGCAGGAAATATCTGGTTATCTTGGTGCTTGGTAGCTTCTTGAACTTCCACGTCTATGAACTGAAAAATGTCTTTAATAGATATACCGAGATCTGCATAGGTTATTGTGATACATTCTCAGGACGATACCGATGATATACACACACGCGCATACACTCTCACATGCACGCACATACACGCACACACACATATATATACGGGATCTTGTGAAGTCCAGTTTCCCACTTGGAGATTGAAAGCTATACGTCACTGCATAGTACCAAAGATCCGACCTTCCTAGACCAGTTTAGTTATCGTGGGTACACACAATTTCAATCTTAGTGATTTTCGAGGTGTATATGTGTATGCTTTTAAAACACATCTAAAAAAATATTTGCCTGGCATGTTCTCGATTTTGTGCCTGTTCTTACAGTGAAATGGGAAATAAAAATGTTTTCAGTTCATAGACGTGGATGTTCAAGAAGCTCGCAAGCACCTAGATAACCAGAAATTCCGTGCTCCGTTTCTACTGATTTGTTTAGACATTAGGAATGAATAGGCATTCTCCCATCATGATCCTGTATGCCGACTAAGAAAGCTAAAAGTAATCAAGTACCCATGTGATTTCCTTAACTTACTCTAGGTTGTTAGATTATTACTGGATATTGATACATTATACTTAATCACACCTCTTGTTTTCTACATATGAATCTGTGTATTGGAGCAAACACAAACAAGAGCAGCTACGTTCAACTAACCACTTCATCGGAAGCAACTCCATACAAAAGGCAGGGAAGTGAATGGGAAATAGAAACCAATCGCACCAAAGCTTGTGCCACAACATGGCATCACAATATGACTGAAATTAGTAAAAGTAAAATTAAAAATGCAAGTACAAATGGGAAATACTAACCTATTCGTCATACTGGAAATTATCCTGTATATAAATGGACTGGGAAATAATCAACTCTCTCTCAATTCCAATTAACTAAACGTATGTCTGCTTTGATTGGGTTGCATATATACGAAGAGTGTAATATGAAAAGCTTTAATAAAATTGTAAACAGTCATGTATTCGCAAAAGTTCGTGCAAATAGAAACTTTGGTATCATAAAGATATATCGGAATAAACTGATAGTTGAAAGAGAAATATTTATTTATTTACATACAAAAATGCAGTACATTACTTTATACAAACGAATAAAACACGAAAAATGTATGTACTAATAGCCGTTCAAAAGCAAAGGAACGAATAGTCGAATATCTATATATGAATGTACATGCGTACGTATGTATCAATGTATAGATGTGTGAGAGTGTACACATGTATATGTATGTATGTAGGTTTATCAAAGACGAAAAAATTATATCACTTATGTATAGACTAATATGAGCGTCAATTAGTTATGTTGTATGAACGGTGAATATAAACAGCGGAAAGAAAACAAGCACAACTATAACGCAATTCCCAAATATCTATATAGAGAGGATTATAAAAAGAATAACTGGAAGCAAAATCAAATAAAAATATCTAGTGGAACATATCCCAGCGGTTCGTTATATGGAATAACATATACGATGTCATAAAAGAGGACGAATACATATTAAAACAGACTCCAAACTCTAAATACCTCTCCATGAAAGAAAAGATATAAAACACTTATGAAAAGTAAATTGATTAATAATTAAAATGCAATCATATTTCCCAGTTGTAATAAATTTTGGTTGAAATAGTTGAATTATATAAGTTTAATAATGTTTTTAGTGCACAAATTCACATATCTAAAACGTTTAAAACGAAAAATACAATAATATATAAACCAAATACACGACGCACGCTAATATAACCGCAGACAAACACATAAATGGGGCTGTTTTTTTTTGTCTCGTTGTTTACAATCAATTTATAACTATAAGATTCTATATAGCTTTTCTAAATTTTGATTCTGTCATATATGTCAAGTATTTCATCTTCTTCTCCTTTTTCTATATTTTCAAAGTCCTACATCGGACAAATGGCATATCATCAATGACTTTTTACTCAATGATATAGATATCGCAGCTAATGCCCATTGCTGATAGATTTATCAGCTTTGGGCAATAGTTTACGAGAAGTGGACAGCAACAGGCATGGCGCATAATTAGGCGGGATTCACTGCTAACAAATTTAAAGGTAATATTTCGTTACACGTGCTGTTCAGAAGGCCTCAGGTTGCCCGTCACTTATATATACACGCTATGTATAGCTTCTTTAACGTGGATATTCTGTAGAATCCTGTAAAACCGCAGTATTCGTTACGTGACAGTAGCTCGTATGGACGAATAGTGCTACAAATCACAGATGTTTATCAGAAGCGGACAAAATGCGTCCAGTACCTGCGGGAAGGAAATCATTGAATCTAGATTTCTATTTACTTTCTTTTTCTTTTCTTTTTTTTTTTTTTTTTGGTTTTTGAATGTCATCAACTTTATGACTTTCTGCAGTATATTTTAGGCAAAAAAGTTTTGGAAAACGTTATATTGAACTCATACTAATGTGTCCACTAATAACGACTACTCTTCACTGATTCTCTCACCGCAGGTGCTGGACACATTTTGTCCGCTTCTGATAAGCATCTGTCATTTGTAGCACTATTCGTCTATGCGAGATACTCTCGCATAACGAATACTTCGGTTTTACAGGATTCTACAGAATATCCCCGTTAAAGAAGCTACAGAACGTGTATATATATATACATATATATATATATATATATATATATATATATATATATATATATATATATATATATATATATACACGTTCTGTATAGCTTCTTTAACGGGGATATTCTATATATATATATATATATATATATATATATATATATACATATATATATATACACACACACACACACACACACATATATATATATATATATATATATATATATATATATATATATATATATATATATATATATATATATATATATACATGCATAACTGTCTGTCTGTCTATCTATATGTATATCTATCTTTATATATGTGTGTGCGCTTGTGCGTGCGTGTGTGTGTGAGTGGTGTGTGCGTCTTTGTGTCTGTGTGAGTGGTGTGTGCATATCTTTGTCCCCTCAAGTGCTCGACAAAAGGAGATGTGTTTACCTTCCCATAACTTAGCAGTTCGACCTAAAAGACCGACAGAATATGTATGAGATTTGAGGTCGATTCATTCGACTACAAATTCTTGGAGGCGGTGCTGCAGCATGGCCGCTGTCGAATGACTGAAAGAAGTAAAATATAAAAGATAAAAGGTAGCCAAGCAAAGCGTTGTAATGCAGTACTGTCTTGAACGTGTGGTCACTACGCAACAATTGACAAACTATATTACCAGATGTTACTGTTATTTTTGTTGCAGTCCTTCTTGGCTCAGTAGAGTAACCGCGACGAATCGCAATTTTCCATCATCAAATGTGTCCGTCCATTTTTTATTACCATAAATGTGTCGTTGGAGAGAACCAGTCGCTTGCTATTTCGTTCAGGTCAAGCAACAGTATACAAATTTTCTTTGCTGGCTCATACCAGTTTTCTAGATCTTTGATAATGACGTCACATGATTATTCATTACAATTTTAACAAATTAAACCAAAGTTTACCGCGGAGAACTGAAATGTGTTCATTTTAATATGGTAGAGTGTTATGTGCAAGATATGCTCTTCTATTTCTATTACAGAGAAGGGAGACAAGATTCATCTGTGTTGTTTTTCATTCGCAGGTTGACCAAGTCCGATTAAAACATTTATGAAAGACATTCAGTCACGAGCATGTTCTCTATTCTACATGCATTATATTTCCTTATACGCATGCATAATCTGTCCTTCAGAAAGCAATTTGTGCAATGACGCCAGTACTGATGACGTAAGTGAAATTTACCGGGTACTACTTATGTTATGATGAAAACCTGCACAGAGATTCTTGTCGTTGCTTCATGTAGAACAATGTTATTTCAGATTAGGAAATCGTCAAAAGGTAAAGGAAGCCTTTCATACAAGAATTCACACTAAATAATGAGTAGAGAATTTGAAGATACTACAGACGCCAAAGCTTCTAGACAAAACAAACTGTTTCATGAAAATTGAAAAAGAAAAACCAACATGAACGTTTTAGTGTTAGAAATAACAAAACAACAAATATGAAATGTTCAAGAACATTCTAGCCAGAAAAGAAATGTAGGATTTGGGGAGAAAATCAGATGTGAGAAATATGAAAGAAACGTCGCACCACAATAAGGCTTGCGGATAAAAGGACATAAAAGCAACACATAAAATTGTAGGAGTAAAACTGAACAACAATTAAGAAGGCGGTAATTTATTGCAACAAGATAGCTGGCAAACGCCTGGAGGGCTTGAATTTATTTCTAAAACAAATTTAGATTAAATACTTTCTTAAAGAATTTTATAATATACACAGAGAATCACAAATCAAAGCAAGAATTTAATTCTGGAATACAACGATTATGGCATACTATCTAATAAAACTGCATCAGGTGCCTGTTCATAAGAACACTCACTTGTGGAAGAAGGACTGTATTGAAGAAATGACTCCCAATTTACTGTTCTGAAAGACATAAAGACAACGTGGCGTTAAATGATTATAGTTACTTGTTTTATTTGTCTAATTATTCTGGTAATGCAGTGATATGACACTTTGGTTATACATTTCCTTTCGAATCTCCGTGGTTTCGGGCCCGATTCCGGTGCGTGGCAGTTTAAACATATATTATCTACCGCAGGCTTAGCTTATACAAGACATAAAAGTAATGGAAACTATATCAGGGACCTACTTCTCTTTATAACATTCTCCCTGGAATTTATTGAAGTCCATATTCTTGCAATCATTCACACGATACTTCGTCTCACAGTAGCATCGTTCCACCGTCTAAAATGTTCTTAAAAAGCCAGGTATGCATCTTTTTGATTTTATACTGAAACAGCGAAACAAAGCCGCTTCTCGCTTTGTGCACTGTTAGATTTTTAGGAAAATACGTGGTCAGGAGCAGAAATCTCTCTTTCCTTTCTAATTCTTTATCAAGTAAACATCGAAGATTACAGAACTGTAGGCAGGAAAAGAACAACAGCACGAGCCCGGTGTACATTCTTCCCTGAACTCAACCTACAACATCAAGATCGTGAACTGAACAAGCTTACCGTGTGGCCACATGAGTGATGCGCCTCACTAAAAACAAAAACCGACTTGTAGAAAGTGAGGATGTCCTCATGAATACAAGGTTATTCCGATATTGTATTTCACGTAATTATTTTCCTTTGGCGTACTTTCACCAGGTGAATCAGTTAGGCACGCGATTCATATTTGATGGGAACATATCTGCAATAGTATATGGATATACTGAAACCATGTGTAGAACATGAACATAAGATACATATTCTGTATCATTATTAATGTGATGGGTACAAAAATTAGAATGCATATAGAGAGAGATAAAATACAGTATAGAATAATTAGGAGTAAATCCGATAGGTCTTAGAACCAATTGTAACAAAATGATTTCTATAGTGTCAAGCATCCGTGTTGAAATGCAAGATCAGGTAAACGTATATTATGATCGTGAAAATTGTAAATGTACATTACAAAAATATACACACATGTGTCCAAATCCATCTTCGATTGTAGCTTTTGTTTTCATTAATGTTTATGCAATAACCGTAAGGGTAATCTTTTTTAATATAGGCACAAAGCCGTGAAATTTGGAGATGAGTACTAGCTAATTACATCGATCTCGGTGTTCAGCTTATATCGTCTACCATCGGAAGGTTTAAAGGCAAAAGCGGACTAAGCAGAACTTGACTTCAGCACATAAAGACGGAATAAATGCCGCTAAGCATGTTTCGGTTTTCATATTTCTGAGTTTATTCAAATTCTGCCAGCTCATATCCATACCAATAGTGAGGTCTTACATTAGCATAACATCACTTGATTTGGGAAATAGTATAGTCGATTAAATTGACAATATGACTGTTATTTTGAGACAGAACATGAAGGACCACAAATTTACACTACCAGCTTTTCAGTTCAACACTCATCAAACAAGTCTTCCAACTCACCAAACCTATCAACATGAGTTGTTATATATTAATAGAATAAATATTAATTTGAATATACAAGCACAGCAATTATAAGTCCAGCGTGCACTGAAAGAGCAATGAATTCATGACACTAGGCAGGAGTGCAAGAAAATTAAAGTAAAGATTTGAAACAAAATTTCATTATATTTGCATTTATGATAAGTATTTATGTATATGGGTCTGCATGAGTTTAATGGTATATTATAACTTACTGGTCTAACTTACTGTGTCTAATTTCACAATGAGATCAAATACACATGCTTACAATTTTGTATACATTTTATTGTTCTATAGCATTTTCATTTTATCCTGGTTTTATTTAGTTCTCCCTAATTTCGACTTTCAAATACAACTGCTCCACCCCTTTTGAATTCTTTCGTTATAATTCTTTTCTAGCCCTGACTTTATCCTACTCTACATTGTATAATTTCAATATGTTGCAGGAATCTCTGCTTTAGTTTTTGTAGATACATGCAAGTGAATTTTGATAAATATATGGCTGAACATTCAGAGATGATACTTTTTTGTGTCGGGAATTACAAAATGCTTACATAATTGGTTTACTTTTTCGCATCAAATTTTTAAAGTAGTATTAAATACATATAATACATGCAACAGTCGAGAAACGGAGGTTCATGGATGGAAATATAATATTCTCGATATGTGAAAACAACAAATAAATAAGTTAAGCAAATTTACAATAAATTTTAGTTATCTTATGGAGGGTTATTTAGGCTTTTTTTTTACATGAAATTTCTATAATTTACATTATTAATCATACAATTCCATAACTTCTCATTCCAATTTGCTATTTCGTAAATTTTAACGCATTGACGTGTTGAGTTGATGCTTAAATACGATTTTGTATATATTTTTTTATTATTTCACTTTGCCACATTACTTAGAATAAGAAACAATTTCAACCATAGCTATAATCTCTTATATTATATACATATTCATTATTTTATTTTAGTTATTGTAGTATAATTTTCAGATACAGCAATATGAGTTATTTTATACAACATTTTGATATAAATGAAATCCGTTTCAACCTCCCTTTTACAGTAATATATCTTACATTCTTCTATCATAATTTATCTTCCAATTTAAATATTTTCCATTCTGAAAACACAGCTTACTTTCCATTCTGTTACCTTCCATAATAATATATATTTTACCGTTTATATAGCGTTTTAACAAAATTATTTAAGTATACAGGATTTGTGACATACGCGCACGTACATACACACATACGCACACATACACAAAACACACTTACACACACAACTGAAAGCCAAGAATATATACGTTGGTCAATAAGATGGTGCTTATTGTGGCTGTGTTGTTTTGACTCTCATTTCTAGCGATACTGGTACACAACAGCACCTTCAGTCGCTTTAATGACGTATATATTTATATATATGTTAGTGTGTGTATGTGTGTGTGTGTGTGTGTGTGTGTGTGTGTGTGTGTGTGTGCGTGTGTGTACGTTTTTGCCACTATAACACGGCTGTTCTATAAATAATTATATTACTACATTTTTACCCCATGGAAATGTTTTTGCAAGTTATATATTATATATATAAATATATATATATATATATATATATATATATATA
Organism: Octopus bimaculoides; assembly: GCF_046866305.1. NCBI lineage: Eukaryota > Metazoa > Mollusca > Cephalopoda > Octopoda > Octopodidae > Octopus > Octopus bimaculoides. Next base: position 108,594,111 of record NC_142934.1, on the reverse strand, counting down.
TATATATATATATATATATATATATATATATATATATATATATATATATATATATATATATATATATAGATAGATAGATAGATATATATAAACAATTGCAACGTGGAAGGTGTTTATAATTTAAGAAACATACAAAAACCGTTAGATTCTCTTCAACATTTCAATTTAATTTGCCAAAATAATTTCGTCGCTTTGAGACCGCGACCTGTTCACTGGCAAAATTTCGCACTGCGGAATTTTGTCAGTGAACAGGTCGCGCTCTCATAGCAACGAAAATTTGGGGGCAAATTAAATTTAAATGTTGAAGTGAATATAGCTGTGTTAGTCTGTTTTAAATGGCTTAGAAACACTTTCCATGTTGCAATTGGTTGTGTTTGACAAACAATCTCAGATTATGTCAACTGCTATGCAAGTACATATCTCCGTTATATATATATATATATATATATATATATATATATATATATATATATATATATATATATATATATATATATATATATATATATATATATATATATATACATACATATATATATATATATATATATAATTATATATATATATATATATATATATATATATATATATATATATATATATAAGGCAAAGAAGAATGGAGAAGATAATTTGTTGTCAAATATCAACTTACAAACATCAATTAGGTCTATTAATTGCAATTATATTGATAAATAAATAAATAGGAATAAATGAGTGGATAAAATTTTGCGCTTACAGCTGTTTCTACTTTTGGGGACCAGCATGCCAATGTTGACACATCATACTAATATTATGCAAATATTATACAGAGATTGTACAAAGTTTGAACAAAAGTTGGACAGAAGTTGGACAATAATTGAGCCCCAAACCTTCATCAGGCAGTCCATAATAGTAGGAATCAAACATGTGAAAAAGTAAAATGAAATAATAAAATAATAGAACTAGTTAGAAATGGTGAGGCAGTAAATTCCAAGATAATATCCAGAGGTTGTGAGACTACAATTTATTTCAAATTAATGGGGAATATAGCAAAGGTAAAACGTTATAGGGTATGGTTAATGGGATGATCAATATCACAGGGGTCATTAGTTAGAAGCTAAAGGCTATGCAATAGAATATCGATAAAATTAACAAATGTATTTAATGTAAGCTTAAGTAAGGAAATCAATACGTAACTATATCAATGAAGAAATAACTTGGGTATAAATTAAGTGTGCTGTTATTATTAATTAACAAAAGTTCTCATCATAATACCCATATGATGAGTGGAATAAGGCCATTGCCATTCCTACAACTTAATTGGTCCGCTAATATTAGAGTCCGTTAAATCTATCAATAAGTTACAATATACAAAATACAAAACAAATATAAGATAGTATACAAAGAATGAATTTTCTAAGGGGCCTTAAATACTAAGAGGTTAATATATAATACGTGTGGTTAGGAATATGTTATTCTGTTTTGAATACATCGAAATTAAATTTCTAATTGAAAAATAATTGCCTAAACGAGTAAAAAAGAGATGAAAAAAAATGAATGAAAACAATTTTCATTAATACGGAATATAGCTAAAGCTGGTAAGAGTAATATTTTATTCACTCATTCGTTCGGATTTTTTCTCTACTATATTGTGGTATATAACTGAAGAACCGGTGGAACTTGGATGTTTTCCATCCCTTGAAAGGAAATTGTCTTTCCTTGGATTGAATAATACTAATACTCTCAATAATAATAATAGTAATAATATTAAAAATAATATCTATGTGTGTGTCTGTGTGTGTGTGTGTGCATGTATGTATATATATATATATATATATATATATATATATATATATATATATATATATATATATATATATATATATACTCGAGGTAGTATATATGTGTACATATATATTGTCATTATCACTAAAATTTACGAGCTACCGAAAAATCGGCATCCGGAGAATTTCATTTGTTCGTGTGATGTATAGAATAGCAGAAATACTGCTTACTTCATACTCACTTATTGTTTTCTGTGGATAGAAAGACATGCAGATCTGGCATTGATGACATTCTCTCAATTAAAATTCCACTCAAAAGCTCCAATCCGTATTTCTATATTGTCAAGAAACACATGGTTCTTTCATTCTTGATCAATATGCTCCTAGAGAGACAATTTACATCGATAACCCATGATAGATCCACAAATATACATCCGTGTACTTTTATCAGTGAGTCACAAACTAGTCCCGATGACTATTTACTGTTGAAAAGACAAAGACCGGATGAAGAAGGATTTACGATAAACAACAAGAAGAATAATCCACTGTTAACATACACAGTCCATAGATGTTTGCATAACTGTCTCCGCATCCGAAGATATTTATAGCACACTTCAAAGTTGAATACTACAGTCAAATCAGTTAGATGTCTGTAAATACGAGACTAAGGTTTTTATTCAGATAGTGGCATGGACATTTTGCCTACCATTAGCTCTAACGAACGATACCGATGTCTGATTTTATATAATTAAATTTAATACATTTTTTTAAAATTTGCTTTTAACTTTATGTGGTATGCTTAAGATATTTGCTTCACCCTCCCTAATTATGACTTTTGTAATCTTCTATAATTCATTTTTTCTTGCGCCCTTTTCAAGCCTAGCCAGGCTCATGGGCCCGGTTTCTATGCCGTATGCGTTTCCCCCAGCTGGAGGGGACGCCAGTCCATCACAGCGTTACTCAAGAAACAGGAAGAAAGAGTGAGAGAAAGTTGGTGCGAAAGAGTACAACAGGGGTCGCCACCACCCCCTGCCGGAGCCTCGTGGAGCTTAATGTGTTTTCGCTCAATAAACACACACAACGCCTGATCTGGGAATCGAAACTGCGATCCTTTCACCGCCAGTCCACTGCCCTAAACACTGGGCCATTGCGCCTCCACTTGTAATCCATTATAATTCTATAAATTCGTTCTACTTTTATTTAGATTTATGGACTTTATAATAACATTTCATAAATCTTATAAATTCTTTTAAACTTGTCTCAATACGTCACATAATGTTAAATTATTTTAGTGGTACCTATATGATTTTAAATGTTTAGCTTCATTTTCGACAAAATTGTGACAATATTGCTTAATAGAAAGATTGGAATGCTTGGTATTCGTTTGTTTGTTTTTTTTGTTTTTTGTTATTGAGAATATCGGGTCTATTTTTCTTCCTTTATTATTTCTAGCCTTTCAACTTGTAACTTCACTACAGCTATATAACTGATCTCTCAAAATGTTGTAATTTAACTAATATAAATTTATAAATTAATGAATTCATATGCCTATATGAAATTGATTATTGCGAAAACTATTTCCATTAATCTAGTATACACATTTATTTGTTTAAGCCATTGCCGTCCTCTATACCAATGCCGTGCTGAGCGCCCCCCCCCCCCCCGGTAGATTCATCCTATTCTGTATCTATTCATATATTTATTGATTAAGTGGCTGTCACTGTGGCTACGGCTATCTCTATATTTTAATTATTTCCTTTTCCTTTTCCCGCCCCCTTTGAATTTTCGCAGAGATTTTCGCAGTTCTTTGTGATTTTCCTTAGGTCATTATCCTGAAATATAATTAGCTGGATATCCTCTAATTTAAGCTAATATTCTATTAGCTCTGCTATAATTAATCGAAGCACTTTAATCAAGACGAATTAAGTAAGTGATTAATTAATGCTGAAATTCATTACG
>NC_142934.1:108575389-108587889 GCF_046866305.1 Octopus bimaculoides | reverse complement strand
TATGTGTGTATGTTGTACTTGGGTGTCTGTATTCTTTTGAAAGGAAATTACATTTGAAGCACAATCGAACTGACAAATTCATACTGAAGGAAATATAGAATATCTCTTTTATTTTCTTCAGAAATGATCGTATTTCTAACAATTAAGCTCTTATAGAAGTAATATATTGACATCTGATACCTTCATCTATCGTAATGTAGAAATTGTATCAGCAGAAAACGATTATATTCAGAAACTGTCATAATCTCAAGAATTCAAATACAACGATTATCCTTGTAGAAGTCTTACCAAGAGTACACACTTGTATTTGACCTTGATAGAAAAGTATCGATTAAATACAACCAGCTTCTAATTACCTCATTGCATTTGTATAGACTGAAGTGGGCCTGAATGATTCTTCATTCGTAGTGCAAATCACACAATAAATGCTTTTTTCTGTTATTGTCTTGGAGTGAACCAACCAAATATTGAGGCCCAATAATCTACAATGCATTTCCCAGAATTTTTAATCTTTGATATTCTGTGTTTTACTATGGTGCTTGCATTATAGTATCTCTGTTCATTAATCGTTATATATATGCATTTTTTTCTTTCGTTGGTCTTATAATAAATTGTGTTGTCGTGCACCAACTGCGTCTTGGATTCCGACAATAATATCGGAACGAGTTCTTTTAAAATTCTTTTTGTTAATGAATGGTATATACAATCCCATAGTCCTTTCCGCATCCCATGAAAGACAGTGGAATATATTTTACTGGTTCTTGCTTTTGGTTATTATGTAATGTTTGTATTGTCTCCATCGTATGATTCAGCACAAATGCAGACATAAACACAAATGAAAGCATAAACACAAATGCACATACATACATACATACATATATGCATGCATGCATGCGTTTATACATACATGCATAGATGCATTCATACATTCGTAGAGAATGCATACAAACCCACCTGGTTTCTTGAGGGAGAAAACGCTAATGCTTCATTCATACACCATAAAGGATCATGATATCCAGAAATATAAACGTCTGCAAGGCCTTAATATTTAAAGGTTCAGAACAAAACAAGATGGTTTCCCTCATAATCTTGCTACGGAGCAGATGGCCTATAGATCCATTTTTAAAAATTAATTAGAGAAAGAGAACTCACATGTATATAACACATACATACGTATATATATATATATATATATATATATATGTGGGGGGGGGGGGGGTGCCGTCACAGATACACGCGCACACACATTTATAAATACACACACACTCAAATGCAAATATATTGTGGGAAAGGCGTTGCACCCACGATCGCAAGACCTCAGTTCATGTTCAAAACCGTCGGTGCGTCGTAATATCGAGTAAATTATTTCATTTCACGTTGCTCCAGTTCATTCAGCTTTAAACCAATAACTGTGCGACGGTCTGGGCTTCCGTTCAGGTGGAATGTTTACCTGTCAGCCTAACTAATTTGTTAGTATCATTCAAATGCTAAAATTATGCGTGGAAGCAGATTGTGAGCAGCGATGTATAACATCCGATAGCCTGCCAAATACACGCACACAAACGCACACATTAGCACTGCGCACTCAGAAATAATTCGATTCATAGATTCATAACCGTTATATATTGAAAATTATGTCTACAATCTGCATCAGTGTACTTTTAATAACCTTGGGAGCTGTTTCATACCGCCAATAAAATTCCTATGCTCTCAGGTTTCATTTTTTTTTTTTACTTTAATCTAAAGGCGTTAACCATTATTTTCCTTATCTCCTTCCACTTTGCCCTTACTTTTCAAGTTTTATTTAACCTTATACAAACTCACTAGCGTCTAAACATATTATACCATCCCAGTTTCCCTTCAAATTACATCTATAATAACAGCAAGTGATTCTTTTTGCAAACGCTTTATTGGTTTTTATGCATCTCAGCGTGTTTTATAGTGGAAGGGATAAAAGTATTCTTTGTTTTGTGTCTACATTATGGTTATTTCTATATATCACCATTATCCTGACAAGATATTTTGTGGTGCATCTAGAGCAGATATTTTATATGTTCACAGAGGCAGGATACAGACAAACCTCTACGCTTGTTTAAGAGAAACTATAGGTCGTGCATTATATCTGCTGTCATTATATTCCTGGCTTACCTATCTAGTACTTGTAGTTTGTTTTACCATCCAACTTATAGGATACAACTTATAGGAGCATAGATAGAATATGTATACCTATAAATTTATTGTTTATCATTCAGTGTTGTCCATTCAATTTAGTTATCATATTTCTCATTTGATATGTTTTCATCTTCTTACTCTTGTGAACATTTGCGTAGGTTTACGCAACTTATTCCTAAATCTTTGTTAGTATTTGTTTAGTCTAATTCTCTTATCTCTTACAAATGTAATCTTTAAAATACTAAGTTTGTCTTAGAACTATACTGTAAATCAATTTAATCCGAGATCAGCATCTTCTATAAAATATTAACAATTTAAAAATTGTTACAGAGTGGAAAAATCATGTTACTGCTTTTAAGTTACATGAACATCAGAACACACGAACGAGCCGCTATTATTAGTGACACCATTAATACAATACATTCACAACTCAGCTGTGGTCCGTTGCAATAACTGAGTTTAGATTGTTACCTGTTAATTAATGCACACCTCGTACAACGGACAGGCCAACAAATTAATTTAGTCAACACCTAATGTTTAATTATTATGTTAGTATCTAAACTTTTACTAACAAAGCAACTACGTCTTACATGAACACTTTTTAAGGAATAGAACCGCAGTGTGAAAGAAAGAAAGAAAGAAAGAAAGAAAGAAATGAAAGCAGTGTGTGATTTAAAAAAGAAAAGTAAAAGTTAGTTTCCTCGTGAACATAACACCAACTATATGTAATATATGAATTAGCAAACTGTTATCTTAGTCGGTTTGATTTGGAAAATTTCTAAAATGTTGGGTCAACTGAAGACACCTAAGTGACCAAAGATTCACACAAACTCTCTTATGTCCTGAATAACATAAATGGGCAGGAACACATTTAGATGAAAGGAAATACGTTAAAGCAAAAGTGGTCTCATGCTCGTTAATAATTTAGTTCCTTAGTTTGTGTTGTTTAGGATGGGAAGTGGGTATCCATTTGGTGATATCAATGTAATTGTTTGCATCAATTCATATTTGTGAATCGCTGGTTGCAGGGGATAGTTTATAAAACTAAAGTTGAACGAATAATATGCAAAGCACCCGCTTTTCAGTATTCTTATCAGGATGAACTGGATATTGCAATATTAAAATAAAATAATGCAACTGGAGTATATCAGAAATACAATGCTTATAATGTATTTACTTCATTAGTTTCAGGTATTTACGATATTAATGAGGGACAATGGATGAAATATTAGCTTTGGTGTTGTTGTTTTTTATTGTGTGGCCAATAGAGTCTCGGTATGATAAAAAAAAGGGATGTCAGAAAGATCTAGTTGATATCCCATGAGATCCATGTCTCAGAGAAATCTAAAAGATGAAGCTAACAAGTACTGCTCACATCCTTAGAAAAGCCCTACCCATTTAAATGTTTGTGTTGTATTACATGATGATATTTCGCAAATAACCTTGCCACTCCCTCTCCCCAAGTTTTCAATTATAGTATAACATTTCTTATCCTTCACAGATCTCGAATCTGTGCTGCCCAAGAGCAAGCACTATGAACAACCTACATAAAATAGAGAATAGACAACACAGTAGAAAATGATAAGTGCAGAATCTGTTGACAAAACGATGAAACCGTATGGCATCTTAGCAGCCAATGTACGCCACTAGCCCAGAAGGAATGTAAAAGACGCCAGGCTTGTCCATTGGGCACTTTGCAACAAGTATGGACCTGACAGAGCAAAAATTGGTACGACCACAAACCTGAAGGCATCATCGAAAAGAGAAATGCAAATATCCTATGGGATGTTATGATTCAGTGCGAGCATGGGATAGAGAATAGGAAGACAGACATAGTCTCTATTGAGAAAGAAAACAAACTATGCTGGATCATAGATATAGCATGCCCAGCTGATAACAAGGTATGCGATAAGGGAGAAAGAAAAGTCGAGAGATATGACTGGTTAGCTTGGCAAGTTAAGCAGCTGTGGTCGATAAAAAAAGTAGCAGTAGTACCAATAATTGTCAGAGCCCTGGGGACAGTGAGTAAAAATCTCGGGATGTACGTTGAACAAATAGGGGCTGCAATAAAGATGGAGACCTTGCAGGAAACAGCACTGCTTTGGAACCGCTCGAATACTCCGGAAGGTGCTCGAAAAATAAGAGGTGTTACCTTAGTTCACTGGTAGTGAACAGCTGACACTGCAAAGGCAATGATAATAATAATAGTAATAATAACAATAATAATAATAATAATAATAATAATAATAATAATAATAATAATAATAATGATAATAATAATGATAATAATAATAATAATGATGATAATGATAATCATGTTGATGATGATATTAAAAATAATAATAATAATGATAATAATAATAATAATAATAATAATAATAATAATAATAATAATAATAATAATAATAATAATGTTTGGGGAGGGACGTCAGTTAATTACATCGATCCCAGTAATTGGTAGTTCTTTCACCAACACCAAAAAGATGAAAAGTAAAGTCGAACTCAGCGGAATTTAAATTAAGAAGGGTTCTGCCAAAATCGCATTCATAATAATAATAAAAATAATAACAATAATAATAATAATAATAGTAATAATAATAATAATAAATTCTACGTAAAATACTGTCTATGTGATCTCAAATTTTAAAACAAACATATAATTGTCTGATGGTTTCTTAAACATTCTCTAGACCAACACTATGTACAAATCCAAATATATGGTACCCTAGGCATAACACCTACATGAACATCTAACTTGTTCTCTCTTGAGGTCTCTGGGTGAGACTTGGATCCAACTTGTACAAATGCAGAACAAAAGTCAAACATAAAATAATAATAATATGTAGAAGAAGAAGAAGAAGAAGAAGAAGAAGAAGAAGAAGAAGAAGAAGAAGAAGAAGAAGAAGAAGAAGAAGAAGAAGAAGAAGAAGAAGAAGAAGAAGAAGAAGAAGAAGAAGAAGAAGAAGAAGAAGAAGAAGAAGAAGAAGATTAATAATAACATCACGATATCCTTTTCCTTCATTTTTGTCCGACCTATTATACATTATACTGTAGTATTTGTTCTTCTCAGTATCTTTGCGTAACTTCTCTCTAACAGTATATATTATCAGGAATTATTTCTTCTCTCGCATTTACGTCCTACTTCACTATAGATAAAATACCTTGTATAGAGAAATGAAGGTTTATATATATATATATATATATATATATATATATATATATATATATATATGATATTAGGTTTCCGTATATACTTTTTGCTCAATATTGCCTTAAATTGTTCACAACTAATTGTTTGTTATGCAAAGAATATCAACTATTTGCATAATACATCGAAACAGCTGTAAGGATTTAAAATTATATCGTGAAATATCACACATTGAATGTAAATACCTTCCATGCTCATATCTTTCTCAATTTCTCTCTAACTATGTGTATGAATATGTGTTTACATACATACATACATACATACATACGTATATATATATATATATATATATATATATATATATATATATATATATACATACACACGTGTGTGTTTGTGTGATTGCACGCGAGTACGCGTTTGTGCTTGCGCGCGTGTGTGTCTGTTTTGTGTTTGTGCGTTTGTGTCTATATCTATGCCGTTATTAGATTGGTAGTTATCTAATAGTCTCAGGTTTTCATTCATATGCACAAGTCATTCATGCAATCGGTCGATCTAGTTAATGGAAATAGAAAACAATTTTTGCTTCAATTCCAGCCACGGATTTGATTGGATCAGCCCTTAACATAGCTCTGCTTGATCAGAACTCACTAGAGAATGACCAAATACACGCATTTGTAAATGCTTTCGAACCACCATACCGAGGAATGGAAACTTCTTTTCTTATCAAAAGTCATCCTGTTCGTACTTCACTTAGCCAGCGGCTGAAAAGAACAAAAAAAAAATGATAGAGAATCTTCGTACCGAATGCATTGGTACATCTAAGAGGAATTTTTCAAGAATAACAAGGAATATTTTGTAATATCAGAAATATATTGATTTCTAACATAGGAGGTACAATGCCAAAAATTTTGGCTAAACTGGAAATAGTCGAATGTATCGACCCTAGAACTTAACAGATGCTTATATCATCGATCCGCGAATGATAAAAGATCAAAGTCAATATTGAGTTGCAATCAGCTCTAGGCTGACAGAAAGATTCATCTGTAAGTGCCATGTCTAGATTGTCTTCGATTTGTTTCTCGGTTTTCACTGTGATTCTTGATATTTAGTGCAATTGTTAATCCAAAGCGGTGTATGATGTTTCTTTTCTTATAGTTGTTGTCAGCCAATTCTGGTTTTCATATTTCATCTTCTATTAGGGCTAATCGATTTTCAATCCTATTTCAACTCTTGGAATACGTCCCAAGTTCGTGTCCACATCACAGCACGAAGTGGAGTTTTCGATGCTCAATGTGATTAGATATTCGTTTTCATCTTTTTTAACATTATATAATCACATATACGCATAGACATCTCTGTAAGTATATCCATATTTGCGTATGAGTGTGTGTGTGTATGTGTATCTGCCGCACCTATGCGCATTCAGTAGATACACAGGTCTTTCGTGTCGAACATGTCGGCTTAACAGTGGACGGGGAAGTTTTTATTAGAAAATGTACAATAAAATATTTTTTTAAATACTGATATTTCGGCCAGAGTTCGTATTTCGGCCAGAATTCTTTCGTCACACTACTGTGACCTCATCAGGGGTCCTTTGCTTTACGATTAATGTAAAAAATAAAATAAAGCTGAAGCAAATTAACACCAAATATATAGTGCGTGTGTTTTTATTGGCTAAACTGGCAACATGACCATCCCCAAATACCAAAATATATGTTTCAGTACACGATTTCACATCAAGAATCTTGCAAAACGAATATATAAACGTATATATATATGTATATATATATATATATATATATATATATATATATATATATATATACATAGAGAGAGAGAGAGAGAGAGAGAGAGAGAGAGAGAGAGAGAGAGATCAATGCTTATATACACACACACACACACACACACACACACACACATATACATATATATATATATATATATATATATATATATATATATATATATATATATATATATATATATATATCATCGTAAATATACAGGGATTAGCATTGAGTTGCTTCTCCAACATAGTGAAAATTTAAACTACAAATTTTTCTCTAAATGGATGGCGATATTTATGGCGCACATAGAACAAAAATCCAGAGTGAAAAGCAAAAACAAACCTCCCTTTTTTGCTTTTCACTCTGTTTTTTTGTTCTATGTGCGCCATAAATATCGCCATCCATTTAGAGAAAAATGTGTAGTTTAGAAACAGTAGTTGTTTGACTGCTATTTCTAAATTTTCAGTATGTTGGAGAAGCAACTCAATGCTAAACCCTGTATATTTACGATGATAAATGATTTTACCGATAAAGGTTTTTTTCATACTGAACTACTTGGCTAAAATGTTAATTATTAATTCTATTACTAATTGACGATTCCCTGCCCTTATTCTTGTATATATATATATATATATATATATATATATATATATATATATAAAGGGCATTATTACAGAAAATAATAACGCCACACAGTGGACTTCTCAAAATAACCACATGGGTACCCGAAGCAACCCGGATGTTTTCCCGCTTCTTTGATGAAGATATATACAGATAAACTTCATTCCCTTTACTCTGTCGGGTACGTAGTGTGTTCGTTTTTGGTGAGGTGAGACTTCTGTTTATTTATATATATTTTGGGGACAATACTGTGCTGATGAACGAAATCTAGATTCATTCTAGTAATCGCGAAATCGGCCGATACACAGTTACGTTTATTTAAAAGAAAGCTGATTGTCTTCTGTTGGTTGTTTTTCCTCGCATTAGGTACTAAATGTGGTTATTTTGAGAGGTCCACTGTGTGGCGTTATTAGTTTCTGTAATAATGCCTTTTATATAAATATAAACGAATAATTATATTCTTGGGAATAGAAATTTCCCTTATGAATTCTTTTACACACTGGCTTCTTGATAAAATTCTTGTAAAAGAGTGTTATCCCTTTTTGAATTTATATATATATATATATATATATATATATATATATATATATATATATATATATATATATATATATATATATATATATATATATATATGTATATGTATATATGTATGAATATATATATATATATATATATATATATATATATACACTCACACACACACACACACACATGTATACAGGTTACAATAGTGATGAAGGTAAACAGGCAAGACAGGTCAAGGACAATCTGACTTTCCTCTCACCAGAACGTATTTTTTTTCCTCTTGTCAACATTTTCACAAGTTGGATCTAGTAGCATTCATTCTCCCTCGTTACGGAATACTACATAACAATTCTGTCGTTTTACTCATCTTGCTGCGATACCTTATCATCCTTTCGGATCATAGATTTACCAAAAGTTAATTGCACCCTCCCACCCTCCTGGATATAATGAATCACAACAAATACTATTGATAAGGAAAGTTCTTCCACTTTCTACCCTAAATCTCTCTGATGATGAAGTACAGATGTTGACGGAGTCTTCACTCGATTCGATGCTACAGCAACTGGCATATCCCAGAAACAATTGTCTGAGACTATTTTTACCTTTCGTTATGTAGCTAAATTTACATTGAACTGACATAAATTAAATATCCTTGTCCTAATTTTTTGCCTTTCACTACTCTAACCTATACTTATTGACTCAAAGGGAAGCCACCTTTAGCCGCTGTGAACAAGACAATCACATAACCACATATTCAACTGCTACTCAAACCGGAATTTTGGTGGCACACCTACTTCATAATTCAGAACGCACACCCATTAGTTTGTGTCATTCTGGCGAAGACTCCTCATATCCCCTCATATCCCCTCCCTCTCTCTCTCTCTCTCTCTCTCTCTCTCTCTCTCTCTCTCTCTCTCTCTCTCTCTCTCTCTCTCTCTCCTCTCCCTCTCTCTCTCTCTCTGTCTCTCTCTCTCTCTCTCTCTCTCTCTCTCTCTGTATATATATATATATATATATATATATATATATATATATATATATATATATATATGTATATATATATATATATATATATATATATATATATATATATATATATATATATATATATATATAATTATATATATACATATATATATATATATATATATATATATATATATATATATATAATTATATATATGCATATATATATATATATATATATATATATATATATATATATATATATATATATATATAATTATATATATACATATATATGTATACAGAAATAGAGAAAGAGAGGGAGTAAAAGAGTAAGAGGAGAGAGTGATGTTTGCGCTCCGCTTAGATGTATATTGCTAAAGAGATAACGTACACCCTCTATACATATATAGGAATGATTATGTCAAGCAGTGATGGTGGTAAGTGTCATATACTGAGAATTGGTAAGAGTATTACATTTACTACCTATACAAATCTTAACGTATAGTAGCCAATGAAACTAGCGATCGCCTGCTTCTTCAAAATTTGACGTATTACAAATCGTAATGAATGGTTCAGTATTATATAGTTACACTTTTAACATTGATACAGAAATTAGATATTTATTGTAATTACATTACCACAGACATCAAAGTTATCGCTTGTTATGTGTTGAAGATGCTTCTACATGTCTTTACTATTTTCAACGAGATCAGTTGAGATACGGGAAGACAAGAATGGTGACTTAGTGACTGAGGATGACCGTGTACTGAATCACCAAGTTGTAAGTTGTAATGTATGGGTAATGCAAGTCAATAGTTCGTTGAATATGCACATGTGAAGGGATCTGCTTTTAGATTGAGTTAGATGAGGAACAGAGTTCACGTGCTGATGTGAGTCTACAAATAAAATAAGAATTTGTCGCGATCACATCCGAAACTGGTACTTAAGTTATCGATCCCAAACGGAAAAGTCGACCTTGGCGGAATGTAACGGCAGACGAAATACAGCTATGCATTTCACCCGGCGTTCTAATGTTTCTGCCAGGTCGCTGCCTTACATAACACACTCATTATTTTACGCGTTTGTATATCAAAATATCGTTTAACCACAGGACAAATTTTCATAGGAAGACCAAGTATTTTTTTACGCATGTAAATTTAATTATAAATTCATTCACAGTAGTAATTTGTCAGCAGCTTCCTTAATTAATCTGCAACAACCACGGATGTAATGATATGCTCACTAGGAAAAGCAGCACCAGTTGCTCAGAGCATTTTATAAGCAAATGTAAACCACTGTCGCACTCTCTAGAGCTGATGAATAAAACATGCTTCAAATTCTGATAAAGATCGACTAAAATCGTCGAGATTGTTCGATGTTCAGATCTCTGGAGAGAATTCAGTGGCTTAACTACGCAGAATATTTGCATAGCAAGATTAAATGTAAGGTTATTAAGAATTCGCATGAAATATTATTCACAAACGTACATCTGAGCGAGCGTTCGTTTATTCATGTAAAGGATGGGATTGTTTATTGTGCACACTGCCGCTTCCCCTGTGTTGTCTCCCTTCTCTTCATCCCTTTTCGTTTACACAACAGTGTCCGTTAAACATTCATCCTCGTATATATATCAATACATACATACATACATACATACATAAATATATATATATATATATATATATATATATATATATATATATATATATTCCATTTATGCTTTGTTTACAATTTTTTTTTTCAAAATTACGAACCGTTATCCATACAATCCACGCCTAAACATGGCGATTATGTTTGAAAGAACCATAACAAAATAAACTTGTTATACGCTAATCGTGAAGAAAAACAGGAAATACCCATGAAGCGAACCACTGAACAAATATATATGAATATATATGTATATATATATATATATATATATATATATATATATATATATATATTGGCTAAACTGGCAATATGACCATCCCCAAGTACAACAATATATATATATATATATATATATATATATATATATATATATATATATATATATATATATATATATATATATATATATATATATATATATATATATATATATATGTATGTATACATGTCTCTTAAAGGATAGAGCTCAAAATCAATGCATTGAAGATACTTTATTGATTTTGAGCTCTATCCTTTAAGAGACATGTATACATATACATATACAAAAACTCAACTGTGAGTTTTTGGCTAAGACTGTTAACAGATACTACATATTTTGTAAAATTTGTTTTATAAAAGTATATATTTAATATATATATATATATATATATATATATATATATATATATATATATATATATATATAATGTTTATATGACTATGTGTGTGTGCGTATGTGTGTATGTATGTGTGTCTGTTCATATAAGTTATATACATATATATATATATATATATATATATATATATACATTCATACGTACATGTATATACGTGCACTGACATAGATACCATACACACACCCACACACACAAACACTCGCTCACACATATATGTATATACGTATGTATGCATGTATGTATGTATATCTGTGTGTGTTCATAGATTGACAAACGGAAATGGTAAATATACAAAAGTATATCATTGCATCATGTTGACAGTCAATGAAAGCCATAGGAAATCTACAAAAAGCCCGTGACTGATATTACATCAGAGAAAACAAAACGATGCATTTTATATTAAAACGCGTTACATGTACTTCTCCTGCCTGTTTGTATTAATCTGACTCTTTGGAATATAATTGCACCCGTAAACGTGTGCGTATGTCTGTGAGTTAAGTGTGTATATATAGCAGGAAAATATAACTTTTTCAACTGGCAACGTGGATGTAAATCAAATAAAAAATCCTTACGAACACTGTTGTCGTAGATAGCTGCCTTTCTCTGTTTTGTATGCACTTTCCTCCTCATGGGAAAATAGTAATCAACTGGAATAGGTTCCGTCGTCTCTATGATCTCTGAAGCAATAGATTAACATCATATTACTGGTGATGGTAACTTTGTATTTATGTCCAGTATATGAGCGGTTTTAGTAAATCATGCACACTGGCTTCCATGAATGCGGTAGTTTTGGCTGTAAGATTAATTAATTAGTAACGCTTAAACAATTATTAATTTTGATGCTATTATCTACTATAATATAAACCTACGAATTTGGGGGTGTCTCTGCATAAGAATTATAATTGTGAACTTCACATGAGCAGAATTTTGATCCTAAATATAGGGTGCACAATATTACAAATAAAT
>NC_142934.1:108537889-108570389 GCF_046866305.1 Octopus bimaculoides | reverse complement strand
TTTGTGTTGCCGCATTTTGATGTTGTTTTTGTGTGTGCATTATACCAAACCAGTCATGGTCTAACATCATACCTGCTCATATCTAGCTATTAATGTTTATTACTTGCAGCATATAGCGAAATGAGATATAAAATGGTGTAAGTGTAATTTAAGGCAAAACAATCTCTACAATCGCCGTCTGTGTATCATACTAAAGGTATATACACCATTAAGTGGCATGAAGCTGTGTAATTGTTTAAGATAAAATCACTTGTTGGACTTGTTCACTGATTTTGCAGGAACTTTCCTGACTCTTCACGCGACTGAAACAACGCAGTCACTGCGGTATTTGCGAATTTAATTCAATTCTGCTTCTGTTGCGTACACCACGTTCAACACGTTCGTTCTAGAACGGGCAAGCGTCTGATAATACACTAATGCTACTAATAATACATTAATGAATAATATATTAATACTATTGCATTATTGAATTAGTCACTGTTCCATCAATCTATCTTTCTATCTGTCTGTCTGTCTATCTACTCTTATCTTTCTCTCTCTATATATATATGTATATATATATGCATATATATGTGTGTGTGTGTGTGTGTGTGTGTGTCTGTGTGTGTGTGTGTCTGTGTATGTGTGCGTCTGTGTGTGTGTGTATATATATATATATATGTGCGTGTGTGTGTGTGTGTGTATATATATACATGTACCCACACATGCACACACACACACTTATATATACACACACATGTGTATGTATATGTGCGTCTGCATGCATATGCGTGCGTAGGTTGGTGTGATGGAATGAGAAAGACGTTCAACTGCATTAGTTGAGTTCTCTGAAGTCGTCAGGACCTTGGAACCATCGCTTTCGGAAGTGGAATGATGGGACCTTGGATGTTCCCCTGAACTGGTTGATTTGATTTCCCAAAGCCAGAGGATATTCCTGTTTAGCAAAGCCATGCGGAAGGTAGCTTTTCACGGAGAAAGATAACCTGACTTAAAACTTGCAGTTTAATCTAGCAATGCGTGTCACTGGAACCTACTATCGCACTTGAGAGAATGACAAAAGTGTTCTACAAGCTTTTGTCACTTAAATCGAATGACGTAATAATGCCTTATTCTCATTTCGTTTCTTAATCCGTTTTGTGTTTTCTAAATATCTATGACGATGGGTGCATAGTCTAAATTAATATCCGCGTACCTGCAGAGATGAAAGTAAATCAGAAAAATTAGAAGCATGTATGCATATATATCGAAGCACGAATTTAAATAGGAGACAGTCGAGTGCATGGAACTAATAACCCTCGAAAAAGTGAAACACGCCTCTCGTTCTTGTTAATGCGGTGACGGTGTTCGTCACACACTCATAAATATAAACATGCGATCTGTTTGTCGTAAGAAAAGTATTCTCTCTCTGTCTCGCTCTCTCTCTCTCTCTCTCTCTCTCTCTCTCTCTCTCTCTCTCTCTCTCTCTATATATATATATATATATATATATATATATATATATATATATATATACATATATATATATATATATATATATATATATATATATATATATATATATATATATATATATATATATATATATATACACATATATATATATATATATATATATATATATATATATATATATATATATATATATATATATATATATATATATATATATACATATGATTGACCGGTGACTGAACACTATTCAATTTTTTTCCCCGTGTTTTTCTCCTTGTCTCCGTATTCTTTCTGTTGAAGAGCGTAGCTCGAAACGTTAAAGACTTTCCGTATTCCCGAGCGTCATACTAATACATCCGTTTGTTGTTTACACCACCTGTCCTCGTCTGTTGTTGTTTTTTTCGTACATTCTCCCATATATATACATATATATATATATATATATATATATATATATATATATATATATATATATATATATCGTGCTTTTAATGCAAGTTGATGAAGAGTTTCTACCTCATAATTTCACAGATTCATGCCTTGTGATGGCGTATATACATTTAGTTTCAAACACAGATGGCGATTTTAATCTAAAGCTTTTTTTAATCGCATACTCGTGTTATAATATTTTATAAACTGATATAATAAATAAAACTAGCTAAGTAATTTTTTTCTCTCTGATCTCTAAATGTTTTAATTTCCAATATTTCTTTTTAATTTTCCATGCAGAATATGTCAGTAATTAAAAAATAGTAAAAAAAAATCAATGCGAAGTGAGCCGGCAAATATTATTTGATCTCCTGATCGTAAAAATTGAAAAGCAATAATCTAATGCGTTCCTGCATTTAGTAATATCATGAAGTATAATTTGTGAGTGATTCGACTGTCGTAACATAGCCAAATAATAAAACAGAGTGTAAAGAGGAACAAGCGTTTAGAGTAGAAGTCCTATATATTTTATATATTATATATCAACTTCAAAATATGTCTGTGATGCAACATGGTCTTAGCTGAAACAAAATAAAGAATTAAATAACTCTAAAACTTTTAACAGACAGTAGGGCCTTCCTTTGATCTAACGCAGCGATCAAGAACCCCGCTAGCCCTCAATATTATATCATGTTCTTTTGATCCGCTGTTCAGTTGATTCCTGATGTGGTTTTACTTTACGCGTTTTATTCGTGTTGGCAACATCGAATTTTGACGCTGCAGGATTTTTCTCCTTAATATTCTTTTCTCGTCGACTAGCCAACATGAATTTACCGTTTCTAGCTTTATTGTTGCCACATGATTTTAATGCACACATGAATTTAATGCACACATACACAAACTCAGTTGCACGCACATAAACACGTACACACATTCAGATATTGATAGACACACACACAGATATGTGTGTGTATACATATATGTATCTATATACGTATGATGTGTATGTGTATATATATATATATATATATATATATATATATATATATATATATATATATATATATATATATATATATGTATATATATATATATATATATATATATATATATATATATATATATATATATATATATATATATATATATATACATATATACATATACATATATAGAGAATTAACATTGCTTATACATATATATATATATATATATATATACATATATACATATACATATATAGAGAATTAACATTGCTTATACATATATATATATATATATATATATATATATATACATATATATATCCAGCAAATCTAAAAGCTTAGTGCTCTCTTCACAAAGTCACGGCTACTTAAAGTTCCTTGCATGTGTGTGAGGGGGGTTCGTGCGTGCATTTATATATAAAGAGATATACATACATACATATATATAGATTGATAGATAGATAGATAGAGAGAGAGAGAGCGAGAGAGAGAGAGAGAGAGAGAGAGAGAGTTTAGTAAATAGATGGATGGTTAGATGGATAGTGAGTTCCTTTTTGTCTCAAGTTATTTTACAGTAACCATTTCCAATGGCTCTAAATAATAGTTTTTCAAAGCTACAAATATTGGCAGCCAATCGGTACAACGCATTCGATTTAATCGACCTTAGTCCTGGATTGGTACGTATTCATTCACTTCTAAAGTGTCGTTCATATTGTTTTGCCGTAGGTCAGCTTTGTTTGAGCAGACGTATGTTCAAACGCGTTCCAGCATGAACTGTCCTGTCTTTTTGGTCAGACATGCTGTATCTCACAATGTATCCAATTTCAACGATATGTATTGCTTTATTTTTATTTTGTTACATTGAGATGTTTTAGTTGAAGTGAATACACCGGCTATTTCTCGCAGATATAGCGGCTATGTAGTGGTTTGTTTAGCTTAGTGAACATAGCCACGGCATGGCTGCGTGGTTAACCAGCTCACATCGCAAATACAAGGAATTCGTGTTCAGTCTTCTGCTATAGCCCCGGGACCACCAAGGCATTGTGAATAAGTTTGGCAGACAGAAACCTGTGAAAGCCCGTTATATATGTGTGTGTGTGTATGTGTGCGTGTGTTTGTGTGTGTGTGTATGTGTGTGTGTGTGTGTGTGTGTGTGTGTGTGAATATTGGGTTGGTGTATAACTATTGCGGCTTTTATTCCACGAATTGTATTCAACAAAAACTAATAATATTCAACAAAAACATCTTTAAATGACGGCCTGATCGCCTGCCAAGCAAATGGAAAGCAGTAATTGAAGTAGATGGTGAATATGCTCCGGAATGATCATTTAAAGAAATTTTTGTTACGTGATTTTGTTGAATAAAATGGTGTTGAAAAAAGCCGCAATAATTATGCACCAACCCAATATTTTTATTTTTTGGTTTAAAATTGCATCTAGCCACCTTGATTATATCATTTATATATATATATATATATATATATATATATATATATATATATATATATATATATATATATATATATATATATATATATATAGATATATATATATATATATATATTATAAGAAAAAAATGAGATGAAAAAACCTTGTAAATGTCACGAAAGTGCTCAGTATAAAGGAATAAGTATAAATATCCAACAAGTAGATATCAGTCAATGTATGCAGAATACAAATCACAGGTAAATCCTAGACTGACCTTAAATGCGTCTGCTGATGTCTCCCCTGTCAATGTTCCAGGTTTCTGCTTCAGGAGATCCCCTTATAGCGCTGGTGCTTTCTCGCAGTTGATGGTCTCCGAAATCGTATCCTCTGCGAGTTGCTATTCGTTGATCCACAGGAAAAGTAATTTTTCCATCCTTTCGTGGACAGGTGTGCATTGCTTAGAGAGCCTAGAGATAACTTTTGCTGTTATAACGGCCATGACCTCTTCTTTCTTCTTCATGATGGAGCAGATCGTTGACGTGCTTCGGCCGTATTGAATTGCTATGTCCACTACACGCACACCTCTCTCATGTTTATCAATGACTTCCTTCTTCAATTCTATCGGAATTATTTCCTCTTCTCAGCACTATCGTTTGCACCAACTATCTTAGGACCAATGACTAACGCAGGTAGTTACTATAAAATAATAGCGAAAAATGCACAAGGCTAAAGAAAAACACTAAGAAAAACACAAGAGGGACGCTGCCTGTTGGGATAGTGTGCACCGACTAGCAGTCGCTTGTATGAAAATCATCATCAATTATTTCAGCATTCTCATGTTGCTGTAACGTATATTTTATTAACACCTGCATTTAAAATTGTCGGTTCTTACCCTTACAATCGATATTTGATCGTCACGATCAGTGGAACGATACCCATGAAACACAGTCATTTAAATTAAGTGCATGTACACTTAATATTCTCTCTTGGGTTGCAAAATTTTCACTCGGGTATGATTTCATTACTCCTCATAGCATGTTACGACTCTTATGACCTCTACATTGTGGCCTCTGCACTCCAGCCGTTTTTGTAAGTATACAATCACTTTTCTTTAAATAATGTTTTACTTACTGTTCAAATTTTGATGTTCTTTTTTTTCATAGCACTCCTTTACAATTGGCCTGCAGAAGAGTTACAATTGCAATCTTCTGTCAATCAAAGTCAACTTGACCTGAAATCAGCTGTTTTGTCTAACCTCGTTTGAGACTTTCTTTAGCTCTCTCGCTTCCAGACAAATCTCCAGCAGGTAATAACATATCGCTTTAGAATGTATGTATTATGAATGTATGTATCTATTCAGATAGGTAGGTAGGTAACTAGGTAGGTATGCATGTATGTATATATTTATGTGGGTACATGTATCTATGTAGATATTCATATATATATATATATATATATATATATATATATATATATATATATATATATATATAGGCGCAGGAGTGGCCGTGTGGTAAGCAGCTTGGTTCCGGGTTCAGTGCCACTGCGTGGCACTTTGGGTAAGTGCCTTCTACTATAGCCTCGGTCCGACCAACACCTTGTCGGTGGATTTGCTAGACAGAACCTAAAAGGAGCCCGTGGTTTATATATATGTATGTATGCATTAGTTACTTGTGTCCCTGTTTGTCCCGCACCATCGCTCGACAACCGATGCAGGTGTGTTTATGTCCCCGTCAGACAGCAGTTCGGCAAAAGAGGCCGATAGAATAAGTACTAGGCTTACAAAGAATAAGTCCTGGGGTGGAATTGTTCGAGTAAAGGTGCTGATCCAGCATGACCGCAGTCAAATGACTGAAACATGTAAAAGAATTATATATATATATATATATGTATATATATATATATATATATATATATATATATATATATATATATATATATATATATATATATATATATATATATATATATATATTTGAAAGAATGAGTAGAGATGACTTTTTTAAGTGGATAGATTTTACTTTAATTCTAATAATAATGATTACAATGAGTTACTCTGACATGAATTTCGAACTTCAAGTAGCCGTTCGCAATACGTTTTCTGTTTTCAAGTAGCAGTTTGAAAACGGCTACTTCAAATCGAAACATATTTCTAAGTAGCTCAGTGTAAACATTATTATTAATATAAAAAAATGAAATATTAACCCCTCACAAAAGCCATCTCTACTCATTCTTTCACATATATATAATACTGTACCAAGAGGTTTGTCTTTAATATTTTCATATATTGTGTGTTGGCACTCCGTCGCTTACGACGTCGACGGTTCTAGTTGATCCGATCAACGGAACAGCCTGCTCGTGAAATTAACGTGCAAATGGCTGAGCATTCCACAGACACGTGTACCCTTAACGTTGCGCTCGGGGATATTCAGCGTGATGCAGTTTGTGACAAGGCTGACCCTTTTGAATTACAGGGACAACAGAAACAGGAAGTAAGAGTGAGCGAAAGTTGCGGTGAAAGAGTACAGCAGGGTCGGAGCCTCGTGGAACGTTTTGGTGTTTTCGCTCAATAAACACTCAGAACGCCCGGTCTGGGAATTGAAACCGCGATCGTGTGACCGCGAGTCCGCTGCCCTAACCACTGGACCATTGCGTCTCCATTTTCATATATATATATATATATATATATATATATATATATATATATATATATATATATATATATATATATATATATATATATATATATATATATATATATATATATATATATATATATCCATTTATATACCTATGTACATACATATATATACACAACGCAACTGCGTGTGTGTATGTGTGTGTAAATATATATATATATATATATATATATATATATATATATATGAAGAGAGAGAGAGAGAGAGAGAGATGGATGTTGTCCAATATAGTAAAAGAAGACGATAATAATGATCATGCAGTTCCTTATGTCTCTGATATCGACGATGAAAGGATAGAATGTGCCGTCTTTCTAAATCTACACTGGTTTTCCAGTAATACATAAAAAAATACAATTAAAAATCCCTGTCTCAAATAAAAATACAAAACTATAAATACCTGGAACATGATTCCCGATGGATAAAAGCAAGTAGATGAATCGATTAGCATCAAATTCATTTTTTAAAGTATTATTCTTATACAGAGTCAACATAACAACGTATTTATAGTAATAATGGTAGGGTAATCCCTGCCAAACATCACTGATAACGCTAGGAATAGCACAGCCTTGGGAATCACATTCATAGAGAAGAAAATCTGAGGGGATTCTATGAATGTAAGAAGCCATTTATTCTTTATCCAATTTGAACCTCTTTCAGTGATGGAATCTATTATGTAGCCACTGAATGTTCACTGGCTTGAAAAGTATGTGGATTAATGTTCACATAAAGAATATAATTGAATAAATTCATGAAAAGACCTGCGTAGTGTTCAGTGAGTATATATTATATTCATTTCGAATGAAATGTCAACCATCTTTGTCAACCAATTGTATGACATTTGAGGCTCCTATACTTATTGTAACAGAATATATATGAAAACAACATTCTTCTTAGGTGAGGCTGCATGCATTCATCAGATTTTTATATAAAAAACCTGCTCATCTTTATCAACAAAAATTTCCGAAATATAAACTTATATAAACATATACTGTGTATATATACAAACAGTTATGCCACTGCTACAGACTGATATACGTATCTCTCCCTCTCTCTCTCTCTCTCTCTCTCTCTCTCTCTCTCTCTCTCTCTCTCTCTCTCTCTCTCTCTCTATCTATCTATCTATCTATCTCTCTATCTCCCTCTCTCTCTCTCCTCCCTCTCTCTCTGTTTCTGTACTTTTACCTGCGTACAGGTGTACATGTATATGCATATATATATAAATGCAAACTTACAAATATACACATATACGTACATATATGAATATATGCCTACGTATGGGTATGTTTGCGTGTGTATGTGCATAGGTATATAGATATGAATACATACATATACATCCCTTACATTTCAAATTTTTCCGTCTTTCAAGTGCGGTTATGCTGGAGCAAACAAAATATGTGAATTTATTTTTAGCTATCTAAGCTCGACTGTTTACTAGAAAAGGAAAAGATGCACCGAGACTATCAGACGCGAACACATTTTGTATCATATATTACCTTTCACCTCTATTAAAATAATAGTTCAGAACATACACCAACACGAACGCGTGCATGGAACCGCTCCCTATATATACTCACACATATATAAAACTTCCATTATTGTCACAACAACATGATTCATAACATTGAAGTTTTTCTATCTGCTCACTATCTAAAGAGACACAAACACACATACATATACATTTGATAAGATATATATGTGTGTATCTATCTATCTATATATATATATATATATATATATATATATATATATATATATATACGTCAGTAAGTATAATTTCATGCCATAATATTAGATTTCACATGCATTTTCTCTCGACAGCTGGTGTGTTGCCATGGAGAATGATACGCAGGAATATTTGGGCACTTGCTTAAAAACTTCCCGAGACAGTTACTGTATAAAACGCTCTGAATTGGCAGATCTATTAAAGGATTATACATTATGCCTTATGGTATCTTTGCTCCGGGTCTATGCTCTCTGGCAGCAAAATACGCCGCCTACTTCCAGGTTACAGACCGGTATTCCAGCCCGGTGAAAATCACATACATATATTTGTAAGTTTTGTGTGTTTATGTATACATACATTCTTACAAACAAACGTAGGAAGATATATATATATATATATATATATATATATATATATATATATATATATATATATATATATATATATATATATATATATATATGTATGTATAGATTTATGTGCACATATATGCATATATTTATGCATACATATTTTTACATACATACTTATATACATACATATGTGCGTGTGTGTGTGTTTCTGTGTCTGAGTGTCTGTGTGTCTCTGTATATGTGTGTCTGTCTGATTAGGAATGTGACTTCAAAGTTATCTCAAGTTCTGTCCGTGTGGGCAGCAATTCAGTTTCTCCACGATATTTACTGCTGAATAATACCTTCCAAGTGTATTTAGGTTTCGGCGAGCGTGTTCGTGTGCATAAATATATATATATGTGTGTGTGTGTGTGTGTGTGTGTGTGTGTGTGTGTGTGTGTGTGTGTGTGTGTGTGTGTGTGTGCGTGCGTGCGTGCGTGTGCGTGAGTGTGTGCAGGTGCAAGTGTGTGGGTGTGGGTGTTGGTGTGATGTCAATCGTATCAATAGTAGTAATAATAAAGAACAATAGTACTAAAAAGAGACAGGAGAACAAAAATGAGCGACATCGCTTTTTAATCCTTCGATGTCGGTTCTTCGTATCATTGCGAAGCAGAATTCGCAAAGCGTTGGATTGTTCACACACTAACAGGGAACGTGAGCTGGAATTAGACCTTCGTGAGACAGGTTAGTTTATCCCACCGATGCATCACGCGTATGCGGCGCCCCGAGTTGCGTCGCGTGTCTGATGCGTGGCGGAGACGGCGGTGAAGGTCCCGTGTAAGAAAAGAGAATGGCGTAGGAGTGGCTGTGTGGTAAGCAGCTTGCCTACCAACCACATGGTTCCGGTTTCAGTCCCACTGCGTGGCACCTTGGGAAAGTGTGTTCTACTATAGCTAAGGGCCGACCAAAGCCTTGTGGAGGATTTGGTAGACGGACACTGAAAGCGTGTCGCATATATGTATATATGTATATGTATGTGTGTATATATGTTTGTGTGTCTGTGTTTCCCCCCACCAACATTGCTTGACAACCGATGGTGGTGTGTTTACGTCCCCGTAACTTAGCGATTCGGTAAAAGAGACGAATAGAATAAGTACTAGGCTTCCAAAGAATAAGTCCTGGGGTCGATTTGCTCGACTAAAAGGCGGTGCTCCAGCATGGCCGCAGTTAAATGACTGAAACAAGGAAAAGAGAAAGAGGAAAAAGGTGGTTCGCATGGCAGCCATAACGATGGGTAGAACAAGCAAACTCATATACCCGATTCAACTCTAAAGGAATAAGAAGAATCAACATGTAGTAAACACAAGCTGTGATAATAATACTAACAATAAGTAAATTGATATATAATGATGCAATAGATATTGAAGGTGGTAGAAGTGCTTATTGTGGCATACATTGTAGACCTTCCCCCCACACACATAGCCACCTCATGCGCGCACATACACAGAGACTTTATAGCTGCACACACACGCCGATGCATAGACGAAGGCACACACATACATATGTAAATATATATATATATATATATATATATATATATATATATATATATATATATAGAGAGAGAGAGAGAGAGAGAGAGAGAGAGAGAGTGAGAGAAAGAGAGAGATAGAGAGATAGAAAGAGAGAGAGAGAAAGAGAAAGAGAGAGAATGAGAGAGAGAGAAAGAGAGAAACAGAAAGAGAGAGAAAGAGAGAGAGAAAGAGAGAGAGAAAGAGAGAGAAAGAGAGAGAGAGATACATATGTGTGTGTGTGTGATTTGGGTTAATGAGAGTTCAGATGGAAGGTACGAGAATTTTTCTTAATTACTCCAGTTGTTTCGACCCATCTGGCACCGATCCCTTACCTCTCGAAAGATTTGTAGTGATGAATGAACATTCTTGTAACTTCCATCTCCCATCTCTCATTAACCAAATACATAACGAACACTGTGAAAGTGATTGTGATTTACCAGTATGCTACCAGGTATAGACCATCCATTTTATTATCTAATAATATACATATACATAGATATATAAACATGGTGCAATCCAGAAATGTCAGACCTTTTGCAGAGGAGACATTTATTAATTTCAGAGACCTAAGAAACAATAATGTCCTTCAGAGTAGGAACCTCTGACATCAATGCACTTCTAGCGCTCCATCCACTTCATGAAGCCTCCAGATGAAGGTCTCTGGGACCATTGTCACAGCCTCGCTCGTCGTCAAACCAACTGCTGTTGATTTTCTGCTTCAGAGATAGCACGAAGTCACAGACGGAAAGTTCTAGACTGTAAGGAGGGAGATTTGAAGTATTTTCCAGCGTATCTAGTAATCTTTCTTGTAAGTGTGCACGTCTTCGCGGGCGGTGTTCCTTCAAGGTGTATCTTAATGAAATATAGCAGCTCTAGGATTTCGTTGTCTTACGTATTTTCTAAGAGATAGTTTTCAAAATCTCTCTGTTGAGGTTTGGTCTCGAAACAATTAGTGCCTCTATTCTTCAGAATGTAAACACGTAGCACAATTTTCCGTCCCGAATATGTATAAAGCCAAATGTCCTAAGTCGGTTAGTATACATTATGCCTCATTCTCAGTTCGGACATTTTAATTTGATAGCACTGTGTCGATATCTTTTCAACCACTTTCGAAACGTATGGCTGTGTTATGAAAAATTAGAGTCTTGGTCTATAAACGCATGACTTGCAAGCATACAAGCCGCGTTTTAAACAACAGCTTTTGGGAGACAACTGAAATGCAGGTAACATGCATTCGATTTCTATTACACGCAGTTGTTAATGCGTACTTATGGGTTGATTAAATTTACACAAGTTGGGGGAAGTGAGAGTTGGAGCAAAGTGAAGTGTGATTGAGTAACTAGGATAAGTGCATTTTCTTTTACTATGAAAAACGTTAGAAGCATCTAAATTGTATTGTAATTAGTTTAAACAATTTGGTGGGACACTGGGGAAGCTACTGCAATTTTTTATCGGGAGATGCACAAGCTGATGGTTATATTTCTTTTTACACTTCCGTTTTTAGATGGCTGAATGGTTATTCAATGTAATTTCCTATGCCAGCTCAATTCTTAAGAGCTCTCTGTTGTAACATGTAAAAAAAAAATATTTATGTAGATTTCCTAAGATATTTAGAGACTTTACCTTCGTTTTCTTTCATATAACCGTTGATTTAACTCATCATTGCCTATCACTTCAGGAGTACAATATATAGTAACACATAAATCACAAATGGGAATTAGACGTGGGCAGGTTCAGAAGAACAGAAACAGGATTAATTATCAACAGAATAAAAAGGGATATATATATATATATATATATCAAAACAATGTGTTATTATCCTATTCCACAACCATACTAACAATCCAATAATACTATTCCACATATACAAAAAGAGCTATTCCAACAATTCACCATACCTCCATCATCAGCTGCCCCACGGATATCATTATGGTTCCGGCACCTGGGTAGTACCATTCAATCCAGTGGTGCCAACAACTCTAGAATTAGTGTTGTTTGGGAACAAACAAACCAAAGAAATCACAACTTTCGAACACATTGACCCTATGTACAACCGTATCGATAAATAAATTCAATTAGTAAATTACAACCAACTCCTAAATACGTAACTAAACAGCGATAACTCTATTAAGTCATACAAAAATTATAATCCCTACCGTCTTCCGTCGTATATTATAAAAGTAAAAGATTAATAACCACATTATTTCAATCAATCAACATATAGACAGGATTAAACACTAACTTCAATAAACTTACAATATAGAGATATATAAACCAATGTACATTGTATCGGTATTAATAGTAAACTGCAAAAACTAAATTATATGCTAAATTGCGACCAATCTTTAAGCCCATTAAAATAATAATTCCACCGTTCTTCCATACATACTATTATAATGAAAGTTAAAGCTTTATAAGAATCTCTCCAAAACAAAACACGATTTTATATATATATAGCAGATAAAGGAAGCCCAGTGGTAATAATGTACACATCCTACTGCAAAAATCTAGTTCTGTCCATATTAAGTAATAATGAATACTATCAAAACATCAACAATACAACCCACTAAAAATCAATGAAAGACCTCCCCTCACTAATTGAAGCTCATGGAAAAGACCTTACAAAAAGGAAACAGATTTCCTGACGAATTTAAAATGTAAACCCAGTCTATTCTATGGTCTTCCCAAAATTCACAAATGCCTAGCCATTAACGAAGCCATCAAAAACTTTCTGCAAACAAACATACACCAATAGCAGCGCATACCATTGCCAACCTTTCAATGGGATTCTTAGAAAATGCAATGTATCAGGAATCATTGCTAAAATTTGGAAACTCTCTCGCCAAATACATAAAAGAATATTGGAAGGGATTTTTAGACGATTGTTTCATACTATGGAATAAAAACATAAACAAACTCCTGGAAATCAAATCACTCCTAAACAGCATCAACACAAACATTCAATTTACAACAGAATACAACCAGGAAGAACTACGATTCCTAGACATACGGATTTAAAAACACAAACAACAACAAAATAGAAACAGACATCTTTATAAAACAACAGATGCTAAGCAATACCTTTTTTTATCTCTTGTCACCCGAAACATACGGAAACAAACATTCCCTTGAATTTTGCGAAAGGAACTTCACCATCGTTTCGGAGAAAAATGCCAGGAATTTAAGATTGCAAGAACTCAAAAACATACTCCTGGATAGGAACTACCCAATCCAACTTATAAACGAAGAGATAAAAGGTGCGAAATTCACCAATACTGAGGCACTAAGAAAAACTAAAGACGACAACAAACCTACTCTTAAAACATTACCCTACATACAACCCCACAAACAAAGAAGCATTCAACACAATCATGCAAAACCTACCAATACTAGATAAGGGTCCTAAACTGAATAGAATTCTACATTAACTTAAAATAGTCAAAATCAACACACAGCCCAAGTCACTAAAGAATATACTAACATGTGCAAAATTATTTTTAACTACAACAAACGCAAAAGTGAAAAAATGTAATCGCTCAAACTGTGGAACATGCTCCAACCTTTTGGAAGGGTCAGAATACCATTTCAAATAAGGGCAACACTTTACAATCAAATTAGATTTCATTTGTGCGTGCAAAAATGTAATTTATGTGATCAGATGCTCGGGCAGCCAAAAAGATTACGTCGGAAGTACAAGAAATTCTATCCGCCACCGCTGTACAGTGCACCGGCAACAAATAGCTTCATAACAATATTGCTAGATATATCTCAGTGAACATATAGACGTATATGCTAAACAATTGCAACCACAGTTCTATATATCCCTCTGTACAAATTTGCTGACTGGATCTCAACAAAAGCTCGACTTAATAATGAGGCCTCGTTCATCCAGAAATATAAACCAGAATTGAACATTAATTCGTTTTAGTAACAACCGACACTCACTAGAACAGAACAACAACTGATTATTCTCTCCACCCTTGAAATATTTGAAAATAACCCCATATAGCTTGTGTATATCACACAAATCTGTGTAAATTAGGAATATCAGTTCAAAGATCCTAACAATACTTTGAAAGTAGATGGTAATTTTCAGATAAATTTAAGAGCTACATCCTTTGACTGCAAAAAGTATTGTCAACAAAAAGTATGGCGTGCCCATGAGTTAAAACTGAGACTTTGGAAGTTTGATAAGCGTAAGACGCGAAACCGGTACTCCCAGTTTATTATATAATGTAATACAACTCTTTATTTCATTATGATATTAATATTTGCATAAATTTTATTACACAGACCTACTGTGCGTTTTTACATGTTATTATTTCTGATATATATATATATATATATATGAAACTGATCCATTGAAAATACTTTATAATAATAATAATAATAATAATAATGAAACTGACCTATGAACATGTTGATGCAATGTCCAGATCGATTCGTGCATATTATAGAATATTATGAAATATTATAAAACATGGGATACTACATCTCATCGGGGCCTTATTATTATTATTAGTAGTAGTAATATGCAGACAATAAAAATAGAAAACATTCATATACAATTTTCATAGTTGACATATGAAAACATGCAAAAGCAGGCTGAAGAGGCATGAGAAGATATACAACCGTTCATCTTAAAGGTGTTGAGATCAAGCAAATAATTCAAATTAATTCAAAATTAATGATGGTATACTATGAAGTTCAGTTAATAACTATAAACTCACAATAAAGATCACACACGAGCAATACGTTGAACAAAGTAGAGACAGGCTTACTGTTGCGTTGAATACATCAGTAAGTAATGTGTATTTCAATACCAATTGATTTCACCCTCTATATTATTAACATTTTCTTGGATCTCCAGTTGAAAATAACATATTAGCATCTATTTCTAAAATATCCACTACATTAGCTCGTGTGCGTCCCTTACTTTAAACGTTACCTTATTAATACCATTAATACAGGTAATAATACATCTTTATTTAAAATTTATATATATATATATATATTCGCCATGATAGATTGCGGGAATCTACAAGTATTCTTCATCCTCTCTTTGTTCATTTGTTTATTTTCTCTCATTGCTTTCTCTTGAAGAGCGTAGGATCGAAACGTAAAAGATGTTTTCATTTCTCCCGAGCGTCAAACTGATACGCATGCATGTTGTTCATTCCTCTGTCTTCGTTTTTTTCTTTTATATATATATAAGGAGAGAGAGAGAGAGAGAGAGAGAGAGAGAGAGAGACTCGCATAGGGGCATACATACATACATACATACATACATACATACATACATACATACATACATACATAGAAATAGAACGAATGCTGCACAGATTGTCGTACACTTTTAGTTGATCGAATCGAAGCCCTTTAATTACTAAGCGTGCAGAACTTCGCGAAAGTTATTCCGTGCAATGACTTTATATCGCCGAAGAGGAATGAGCTTGAAGTCTAACTAATAAGCTTAGGTTCTATGCGTCTCTCTATTTATGTGCACGTTTGCGTATATTGGTGTTTCTGTACGGAATATACAATTAATTTTAGTAGTTATTAAAAAAATAATGTATAATTCTATACAGTTCAATATATTTCTGTAGCACATCTCTGAATTTGGCAAATCTTTGTAATCTTTTGATTAACTTTGAAAATATATACATATTGAAAGTAATTAAAATGAAGCTTAAAATGAAATATCAAAATAATGAAATTACTTTTAAATTGAATCGAATCATACATTTAACAAAGCATTTGACTTTTACTCCGTAACTTGTCTACGATTAATTCCACTTCAACAATATTGGTTTAACATATAATGAACATGCAGTCCAACCGTGACCTATCCCTCGCGTTGGCTTATATTATCTAATATAATCTATCGCATTTCCTTTCGCTGCATAAAATCTATCGCATTTCCTTTCGCTGCATAAAATGCAAAAAGCATACTCGTGGTGGCAGTTATTTCTAATAACATGCTCGGTTATGTACAGGTTCCTTCGCATTTGAAGTTTTGTCATTTTCAAAATCTCGAAGACGGCAGGCTGGTAGTATTGTTAGCACGCTGGACAAAACTCTTAGCAGAAATACTTCAAATTACGTCGAGGTCAACTCAGCCTTTCTTCATTTCGAGGTCGAGGAAATCAGTACCACTTGAACACTGTGTTCGTTGTAATCGAGAGATCCCTCCCACAAAATTTCAGGCTTTGTGCATTTAACAGAAATGTTATTACTACAGTTACACTTCTATTCGGCCATGAACCAACCTATTTATTGTAGCTCTCCCATCTTTATAAGCGCTACTTGGGGGCTATATTATCTCCCTCTCACAATTCGTTACTTAAGAAGATAAAGTTAATATTTAAAGGAACGTTGCTATTTCCATCAGTATTTAGAGGCCGACCTGGAGATTTTTATATTGG
The DNA here is from genome assembly GCF_046866305.1 of Octopus bimaculoides. Classification (NCBI taxonomy): domain Eukaryota; kingdom Metazoa; phylum Mollusca; class Cephalopoda; order Octopoda; family Octopodidae; genus Octopus; species Octopus bimaculoides. The sequence continues at coordinate 108,553,342 of NC_142934.1, read as the reverse complement.
ATTCGTAGCGTTATGCTTGTTTATGATATTTGTACGAGATTTGTTTAACCCTATTTCAGTCCTTTTAATCTCACCTATCCCCTTAACTAACCCAAGCGTGATGAACCCGTCTATTTTGGCAAAATTTGAACATTTCATGTAAGACTTTATTCCAATGTTTACTACTTTTTGTTTTAGGACAGTGCGCTGTAATAAAGGAAATGTCTTGTCTGTTTATAGGCATTGGGCCCCAAATTTTGGAGAAGGTGGGGCTTATCAATTACATCGACCTCTGCGCTCAACTGTTATTTATTTTATCGAATCTGAGAAGATGAAAGGCAAAGTCAACCTCGTAGGAATTTGAACTCAGAACATAATGAATTGCTGCTTAGTATTTTTCCCTTTGTAGCATTAATACTGCCACATTGCCGCCTTTCTAATTATTGAAGAGTGACTGATAATTCCATTAGGATTTGACGACCATGCAAATGGCCCATTGTTTAAGTTATTGTCGCTTTTGTCATTGTTATCATTTTACGAAATGAGAAATGAGTCTCTGCGAAAATAAGACAAACCCGAAAGAAGAAAAGAGGTTATTGCTGTTGTCCTTGTTAGTTTTTTTTGTAGGCGATATCTTCCTGTAAATACAGGTTACTCTCAATTCTTCAGATCTATGATTAGTTAGGACGATTCCGTCTTCGTTTCCAATATAGTATATCCATGACTACAGTAATTTATGACTTCCTCTTTTAAAGGTGACAGGGAGATCTGGTTGACATTTCAGGCAGACCAAGTTGAAACACATTACCACCAATATTTATTTATTTACTTATTTTCGCCATAGTAGGGCAGTATTATTTAAGAATACCTCTAATCCTGCAAAAGGATCATCCATCGTTTATTTCATGGTACACTGTATTTGTAATTGCATTATCCAATTTTTCGGTCTTCTTTCGTTCTTTCTTACTTTCTATCTTTTTCTCTTTCTGCATTTTTATTTTTATTTAAGTATTTCTATATTATATTATAATACAGAGAAGAATTTAATTTTCCTTGCCAGGAATCTTACGTTCCGCGTAGAGGCTCATTCTATACCACATTTTGCTTTTGTTGTTTAACTCCACGTCACTTTTGATCGAAAGCCTTCTCTGCACAGTCATTTTAGGGCTATGAAGTATTCAAGTATTATATTATCCAAAGTGTTTCCTTTTTTTAATGAGACAAAGGTATTATTTGAGAGAATTATAATCAAATAATAATAATATAACTTGAAAGATTCTCTGAATACAGATTGAAATAATAGTAATTTTTCAGATTATATTTAGTGAATGGATTACATGTCCTCTATCATTACTGAAGATTATTCTCTATAATGTAGATGTACACACACATTCGCACACACACATACACATGCACTCACACACAAACACACTCACATACACACATACATAAGTACATAGACACGGGCATACAAATGTATACACAGAGAATCTCCATGGCATCAGTGTCTTTAAAGAGCCATAAATTAAATTTTGTAGTGAGCGGGGATGAGTAACTTTGAACGAAATATGGCGAGCGATTGAATTAAATATGTCTATTAGAGGAGGAAGGGTTGAAAATATATACATGAGAGAGAGAGAGAGAGTGTGTGTGTGTGTGTGTGCGTGTGTGTGTGTGTGTGTGTGTGCGTGTGTGTGTATGTATGTGTGGATGTGTATATATATTCATATATATGCATATGGATACATGCATACACTTTGATATATATATATATATATGTACAAATGTATTCAAATGAAAACAAGAGTATATATATATATGAATGTATGTATGTATGTGTGTATGTATGCATGCATATATGTATATACATGTATTCGTCAGTATTTGGCAGAAGCAGCAGAGTAGCTCATGGGCCGAGCGTTTTGTGCGTTACCACATATCAAGACACACATATACATGATATATACGCACGCGCGGAAGCACGCACGCACACACACACACACACACACACACACACACACACACACACACACACACACACACATACTGCATTATATGTGTGTGCACGTTCATATGCGAATCGTCGTACACATACACATATATATACTTATACAGCTAGGCAAAGACAATCAGTCATGAATTCACATATAAAGACAATAAGAATTCCGAACATATAACATACATTAAAGTGTTAGAGCATGTAACACAGGATGTCCATTACAATGAAGAATATAATATAGAAATATACAACGTATGGTATTGAAGCTCAGTTAGCATGAAATACATCTGACTGTAAATTTTTATTACGTAAAATTTCCAAATACTATGTTCAGCTCAGAAAACAGGTTATAGGAAACACGCATAGTCATTTGTTGAGCGGAGAGGAAGCTCACATAATTTTGATTGGGGATGTTAGTTGCTTTATCCCTGTCTTTTGAGTAAAGATGTAGTTGATTTAATCTGCCTGGTTTGAAACTTTCAGTTTATTGGCAACTGCGTAATGAGATTAACTCCCATTTTAAGTTTAAGGTCATGCCGATGAGGGGCAGTATGCTTCTATTCTCTCCTGTACACTGGGTGTCGTTTATGTTCTGTGGTACATAATTTTATATCTAATTGCTGGCAAGGCAACAGCATTTCGTTTTGTTACCATAATACTTCTAAGTATATTATAGGTTTAAAAGTCTATACTGTGTCCTACCTTGTGTTAATAGTGCTATAATTTCATTTTGAGCTCCATAGAAAATCTATAGAGATAACCTTACACGTGAAACATAATTTCATAGATTTCAACTGAATCTGTTCAACGGGTTCCACATATTACAAATAACGTACATGAACTTCAGTTAATATTATATACCCGATGTCTAGACATTGAAGATTGTTTTCAAATTTTGGCATAACGTTAGTAATTTAGGAGGAAGGTGTAAGTCGATTACATCAATACAATGTTCACCTGGTACTTATGTCATCGACCACAATATGATGAAAGGCAAACTCAACCTCAGCGGAATTTGAACTCAGAACCTGAATGTTAAAGAATTGCCTCTAAGCAATTAGCCCACAGTGCTAATGAAACTGCCAGCTCGCTGCTTCAGGGGAACTTAAAGTATTGGTTTCAAATTTTTGCAATAGCTAGAAATTTCGAGGAAAGGGCTAAGTCGATTAGATCGACCACTTTTCTCAACTGGTATTTATTTTATCGATCCTGGAGTGTAAAATGGAAAGTCGACCTCGATGGAATTTGAACTCAGAGTATAGAGTCAGAAGAAAAGCTGGTGTACATTTTTTTTTCTGGGGTGCGAACGATTCTGCCAAATCGCCACTTAGGGTGAATTGCTAAGTACATCCAAGTAAAATTCGTTTATACATCTAAATTACTCCATGCAGCTCAGACAGAAAAATATATTCAGACAATGAAAAAATAACCATTGAGGTATGTGAACGACATCGTTATGCTCACCCCGTCCCAATAGGACGCTTCCACTATACTGGAGGAGTTCAATAAGATGGACCAACATATTAACTTCACCACTGTATACCTTAACAATGATGGTCCCCTTCGCATTCTCGAGTTTTTGCTATACACCACGGACCAGGGGAAAACTGACACAGTGTTATACAGAAAATCTGCTTGCCGGGACTTCCTCGTCCACTATAAATCGGCCTTCCTTATTGAGGGAACCCGATACGTAAAATTTGCTGTGACAACACCATTCGGAACGTACGTGTTACTCAGTTCCCAAAAATACTTGGGGCCATCGGATATCTTACGTCCGTTACTAACTTCATACAGGAACACAGGCCAGCTAAACGACGGAAGGGGGATCTCTGTAAATTATGTTTCCTGGAGATTCCCCACTTCAATGAGTAGTCCACCTCTGCCATCTACAAGGCTAACCTTAGAAAAGGACTCGAGATTCGGTTGGCCCATTCAGGACCGTCCCAATGCAAGCACCTATCAACACCGTTGTCACGTGCATTATAACTGCCCTGCACACAAACGAACTGCCCCATTCGCGGCACTAAAACGTAAATATGTACGTGCGTACAAGATAGCCAAACGACATCTTACGACTTCCTGCGATTAACGCCTTATCTCGCTCCGAACGCTACTATTTATATCCGTTCTGTCAAGTCTATTCTCGAAAGGGACTCTCGCCACAATGACTCTCGCCACAACATTATGGATGCGTGGTAAGAAGCTTGTATTCCAGACACATAGTTCCAGGTTCATTCCCACAGTGTGGCACCTTGGGTTGGTGTCTACTATAGTTTTGGGCTAACCAAAGCTTTGTGAGTGGATTTGGTAGCCCGAACCTGAAAAAAGCCCGTCGTATATATATATATATATATATATATATATATATATATATATATATATATATATATATATATATATATATATATATATGTGTGTGTGTGTGTGTGTGTGTGTGTGTGTGTGTGTGTGTGTGTGTGTGTGTGTGTGTGTGTGTGTGTGTGTGTGCGTGTGTGTGTGTGTGTGTGTGTGTGAGTGTGTCTGTGTCTGTGTGTCTGTGTTTGTACCCTGACCATCGCTCGTCAACCAATGCTGGTGTGGTTATGTCCCTTTGGTCTAGCGGTTCGGTAAAAGAGAGCCATAGAATAAGTACTAGGCTTACATAGAATAACTCTTGCAGTTTATTTCTTCGACTAACTCTCTTTAAGGTGGTGCTCCAGCATCACCGCAGTCAAACGATTGAAACAAGTAATTATATATGTAAGTAGGTATGCATATATATATATATATATGTGTGTGTGTGTGTGTGTGTGTGTGTGTGTGTGTAAAATATTGATATATGCAACATTGAAAACCATCCTCAATGATGTCGATAACTTCAATTTCAGTATGTAGCGAACCATATTTTAATATGTTTTCCGTAACTGACCTCTCGAGTCGACTTACCGACTGCCTACGCGTTGGTCAATGACGCTGAAAATGGAATGGTTTAGCAGAATCAAAGGAATCTCTTTTGTGAACTATACTTTGAAGAATGCTTCTTTGATGGCCGATTCTTTAATCATGGTCGCTAGTAAAATAATAAAACAGTAATCGTGAACGGTGAGAGGTGATGGTTATATGTTTCTATTTAATAAATATATAAATATGAAACAGGTTTAGGCGATGAATTAATGCAGAAAGAGGTAACATCAAAAATATTTTAAATTTGCTGCTAGATTAAAATATATTTGAAAGCATTTTATTACCCTCAGTGTTTAAATCATTTAAGAAAAAAAAAATGTTGCAATATTGTAAGAGTATTTCAAATAGCTTATAATTGTATAAGTGCACAATTGGTACCGTGTGTAATATATTTTTTAACCAACCACATGCTACTGAATTTCATGGCTTCACTCTGCACTTCGTGCAAATATCATCTAAAATACATTCAGTTTGTGTTACGCGCTTCCAGTGCAATCTGTTCGCAAGTGAGATGGCCGGTGAGATGCACATATTTTGAGGTGTCGAGCATGATGCAACGCCTTCGTTGCACCATCAACGTCGTGTCATTAATATTGAGCGTACCAGGAATTCCAATTATTTGTTGCAGTTCTGAAGACTTTCGTTTCTCATTGCAAATATGACATTCTCCTTTCCATTCCGCTTTTCGGTGCAGCTTTTCTTTTTTTCATGTAAATAGTTCTCAATTATAATTCAGGTAAATATTCAAAGCATAATTTGAAAACAAAATAAACCTTTCGATAGTCAGTGTGGATGATGTTGAATATACCGAAATGACTCTAAAATTTTCGAATAGCTAAAAGAGACATAGATATGTGAATGCCTGAAGTGGGTGAAATAAAGAATAGATGAATAAATGTACTAATGTTTTTAAAAGTTTGCCCAAAGCCAAATATTCCAGGGGAAGGGTTGAGTCAATTACACCGTCCCCAGTGTTCAACATATTTTATCGACTCCTAAAATGTGAAAGGCAAAGTCAAGCTCAACGGAACTCAGAACGTAAACGCCGACGATATATCGCTAACCATTTGGCCCCCCGCATGCTAGTTTACCTATTCTGCCAGCTTACCGCCACAAATAGGTGTAATCATAAAATTTAGTTTGAAAAGAGTTAAAAGTATGCACAGAGTAAATTAGTGGTAAAATAAGAATAAATGAGGTCATTGATTACTGAGCAAAATACAAAACCCCAATCAAACGAAATGGAATGTGCTTTTAAATCCCGGCTGAAAATTTGAAAAATGATAATACCACATCACGCCAAACTATTCTATTTGGTTATCCTAAAATTATATCAATGTAAATGTTAAATATTTTATGCTATTGTGTATGAAATATCGTACGTATTTAGATATATTCTTTTCTTATTCTAAGTTCATCATTTGCGTTGTGCATGTGTGGTATATGAGGGTAGGTGATCATTTAATTACCATTTATGTGTGTTCGTTTAGGGTTGTTCCAATTAAATCGACTTCTCTTTCTCTGGGGTCTTGTGGCAAGGTTAAATTTCAAATAATAATTACGAGTCAATAATAATAGCATTTGGGATATAATTTACTTCATATAAACATATTCAGTGCAAGAAATATTGCTTTCAAATTTCAGCACAAGGCCAGTAATTTCGGAGAAGGTATTATTAGTTGATTACATCGAACCCGGTGCTCAATTGGTACGTTTTGTCGACCCCGAAAGAGACGAAAAGGCGAAGTCGACGTCGCCGGAATTTGAACTCAGAACATAAGGCTGGACGAAACACCGCTAAGCATTTTGCCCGGCGTGCTAATGATTTTGCCAGCTCACCGCCTTCAATGTAAGAAATATTAAAGTCTAATTGGGAATAATTCGAGTGCGAATCAGTTCCTAATGTTGTTTTAAATATAGCAGCATGTAGGAAAAACTATTTCTAACATATATAATTCAGTCCTATTAATGGTTCATCTGTGATGCATAGATTTCATACTGCCCGTCAGAGGAATGAAACCAGATAGTCGAAGTCTGTGCTTCCACCATGAAAAGTAATTGATTGTCTAACGAATGCTTTTCCATTTCCAGTAACATGAAAACCTATTCACAATAAAGAGCACTTGAGAAAGTGTATTCTGTGAATTATAAATTTATTCATTCTGTTACCCATGTCGGTGTGTAATTATGTCTTTATGTTCGTAACTATGTTCTTCTGTATTTGTGTGCGAATCCTCGAATGGGCGTATGTGCGAATACGCATATGACTATTGCAGCTTCTGGCTTGTGTGTGCGTGACTGTTTGCGCGTATGTTCACATCTTTTAAGTGGTAGTCTGTGTGTGACTGTGCGCATGCGATTTTATGTGTGTATGCGTGTGATTACATTCAGTTATCTAAATGCTTAACTCACCTTAGCAAATAACAGTTTAGTGTAGGATGAGACGACTGACAAATACATACGCACAATATCTAGTACTTAATTAAAGTTGTCAATTTCGCATTGAAGCAATAATTGTTTCCTAATATGTCATGTGTACGCATATATGTTGTTTTGTATATACATATGTGTGTGGTGCGTGTGTGTATGTGTGCATATACATATGTATGTATGAATGTATATATGTAAAGTTATGTATGGGCGTATATATATGTTATATATATATATATATATATATATATATATATATATATATATAGATATATACATGTATGTATATATATATATATATATATATATATATATATATATATATATATATATATATATATATATATATATATATATGTGTGTGTGTGTGTGTGTGTGTGTATGTGTGTGCGTATGTGTGTGTGTGTGTATGTATGTATATATTTTATACACACAGACATAGATGTTATTGGTATGCTTGTGCGTATATGTATGTATACATCAACAGTTGAGGTTTATTTAACAGTATTCAGAGAAAAAAAGTATTTCTTAAATAGAGATGGAAATTATTAAGAAAGTAAAAATTTAGCAAATCTGAAATATAATTTCCGTGTAATTCACTTATATAGTATTGAAATTGTAGATTAATACTTCACAGAATATCTTGGAATAATTGAGTTGGATTTTCATTGAGGCTTTTGAAAATATGACTAGTAATCTGAAGTATTTGTAAAGTTTGCGTGAAACATGAAACAGATATTACAGACATTTTGAAATGTTTCAGTTAATTAGAAATATATCGTAATGTCTGCTCTTTGAGTTTCAGAATGGTGTTCAAATATATTAGAAATATCTCTTGTAATGTGAAGCTGATTCGCAGGTGGCAACACAAATGAGATTGCTGAAATTGAGGTAAGAGTGTCCGTGTATATCGGGAAAATAATCCATCTCACTCAGCACACGAAGTCCGACGCCCTTAAAAGCATTAAAAAACAAAACAAATTAAGAAAGAGCAGAAGAGCAGGCGATACACGAATTATATCTCTCACTCGGTTTTACTTTATGTATAGAAGAGGAGAGTTATATCCATGGATACCGTATTCATGAAAAGAATTTGAGGAATTAGACATTAGGACTGAGAATATTCAGCCCTGTTTTTCACTCCAGGTGTTTACTAACGGATTTCAAAATGCAAATCTCCATTTCCATTACAATTTTTAAAAGTACAGTTAAATTGATGTAACAGTCATCCTGTCACCAGTTTCCAAGTATTAAAACGCTCATATCATTAAAGGATCGTTCGTTTCTATGAGAGTTATTAGGCATCTAATGAAAATGAAAAGATACAACTTAGAAATGACGAAGCATGTAAGCGTATTGTTGAGATAACGGCAAATATAAAAGAGAATACTTATCGAAGATAGGAATCATTATATGTGCTTCAAGTTAATGAAACTGCAAAGAGAACTGGAAAATATTAATGAGATTTGTTGAGTTTGTTCAGGAGGATGATATAGTGAACAAATATTTATCCCATAAGGAAATTAAAAGAACTGGCAAGGATAAACATGTTTGAAAATTGAAGCTGCTACAGAACTCTTCGGGAATTATTTAGAAGATTCTACAGAATACTCCAAGAAATTCTGAGAGTAATTCTTGGAGTAATTTTATTAGAATTTGTCCTGAAAATATTCAAAACATGTTTAGTAATCAAAATTTGTTTAAGCTGTGAACAATATCCATGAAATCAGATTATACTGCGACTTAATTCATTCACTGCGAATGTCAAATAATCAAAGCATGAAACAAATAATTGCAAGTTGTTTTCATGATACTTTTCAAATAATTATTAAAATCAAGGCCAATTCCTCTAAAAGAGAGCATCTATCGACAAAGATTTCCTCTCCCTATTCTCCGACACTATATATAAGTTAGCTAACCACAGGCAAATTGTGTCACATTCACATTATCTCACGAGAGGTAACTTGACCTTTTTCATGAATGATTACTAATGGTATGCAAAGCTATCTTAATTTGCTGAAATATTTGAATACATTTGAGCACAGAAGCTACTTTAACACTGACATATAAGGACAGATGGAAAACGCGTTAAATTCAACTAAAGAAAATGCTACTCTGGATAAAATTAAACTGTCCTCCCTCCTTTCTTACAAGTAAATAAAAAATTGTATTCAAAATAAATTTTTGGCGCTTGCTACATACGAAACTTTGTGTTAGAATAGTACGTCTATACATGGACACCAGAAATTATATCTCGATATGAATGCATTTCTCAAATATTGGAAGGTAAGTTTTTGGAATTGAAGAACGACAGCATTGCAGGAATTAAAATGATCGTTGTCATGTGTCCCCATATAAACGATTAATTTAGTCAAAATATTTGCACATGTTATTTCTTTAATGGCACAGTTGAACACATTCACGTTATACTTCCGAAATTCCAAATGTTAAAGCCATCTGCACAGAGCTGCCAAAACATTTTTTGTTTACAAACGTAAGTTCGTCCAATGTGCTTGTAGCAATTTCGTTCTTTCGTATCCATATGTTTTGCAAATATATAAAATTAATATACCATTGTTCACTACATTTGGGAGCTGAATAGAATGCTTTTCTTGCAAGAACTGAAGTTGCAGCTATATGTGAAGAAGTAATAACCAGTACTAAAGAACAAAAACAAAAAATAGAAAAGGCTCGGGTTTTTTCATGCAGCACCTGAGTAATCATTTTATGCCAGAAGACGCAACCAAATGTTAGAAAGGTGTAAAAAATTGTCAGACTGCAACTTAGAGACAAAGTGTTATACAAAATCTAACAGAAGCCTCAAGGAAAACGCATCCTCTGCTTTGATCGAAATGTACCATCGCAAGTATAGAATTGTAGATTGATTTTGATAAGGAAGCAAATTGGGTTAATCTATATTTACACATCTTAACAGATCTTCTGTGCTGCAGGAATTATTTTATTAGTTTCATTGTTAACTCATCGTTTTGTAATGAGTACAGTTTGTTTGTGTGAAGAAAGCATTGCTGCAATAGCAATTCATACAAAGTTGGAGATTTTATAAATATATTGCACTTCCTGGAAGAAATTTGCATTATAATGTAGTGTTGGTAATCTACAAACACGACTAACAACAACAAAAACGGTGTCGTATATTTAATGAAGAAATAATCTTTAGTATAATTGTCCATGTTGAATTTGAGGTACCGTTTACATTATTGCCACATTACTGCCAAATGTTATTTTGTATTGGTTTCAAATGTTGGCTCAAGGCCAAACATTTCGGTGACTACCACGGCCCATGTGCCTAACTGGTACTTATTTCATCAATCACGAAAAGATCAAAGACAAAGTAAACCGCGGTAGAATTTGAACTCAGTGCGTAAAGACAGTAAATATCTCTAAAGATTTTGCCGACTCGTCGTTTTAAAATACGATGTTATATTAGAACTCTAACTAACGGCATTTTTAATTCGATTGTTAGGCGTTCTGCGTATAATAGGATAGGAATTGATTATACCACAGAATTAGTGGAAAAGAGACATTTTGACAAACTTTTGAAAACACAGCTGTTTATTTGATTGAAGCTAGGTTAGTTCTGAGCTGCAATTTCTCCCGTAAATATATTTATAATCTAATCTGTGAGCAAACAGTCATTTGTTTACTATTCACGTTAGTATACATCTGAGGAATTGAGAAAACTCATACCTTCCGAAATTTCCATTGTTACAAAAATACCGCCATATATGGAATTTCGTGTTTTAATCTTGAGATCAGGTCTAAATATTTCATTATGAAAAGTCTTACAAACATACGCACAAATATCCTTGAGGAACTATAACATTAAAGCAGTTCATAGTTATGTGTGTCAATATGCTTTAGCTCAAATTGCAGTAAAGCAATATTCATTGGTTACCAATGACATGATACCTAACTTTAGCATCAAACGCTCAATCAGGTAGGGTTCTTTTTTATACATATCCACGCTCATCATTTTGTATTTCTCTAATATATTTATTAGAATAACCTTTTGTTGAACCTTGTGTTTTGTGCTTTAGCCTTAGGCAACCAGAACCATGTGCAATTTCACATTTGGGTCAGTTCTGTTATTTTTGTTGGGTTGAAATTTCTGGCGACGTTATAGGATAAATCGAATTGAAATATATCAAATTGAAATCTAATTGAAATATATTGAAATGTATGTGAACAGCTTTTTTTATGCCATTTTATGCAAATACTAATTTACTTGTAAAAGTATATCTGATATACAAACAAAGTCCAACAATTTGGAAGCGTTAAAATGAAAAGCATTTGACATTAGTTTGGTCTTTCGGTGTGCAGCCATATTGGAAAATATTTGATTTATTTTCAATTTACATTGCAAGTAAAAGCAACGAAAATATTAGAGCTTTAGAAGCTACTTTTAAAGCAACATGGAAGAATACCAACACCACCAAAATCTATCCATATGATACCATGCATATAAGACTGTAAACATAGTTCTTCTCGATATGTGTGTTTCTTAGGGGTGGAGACTTCCGACTCTGTTTGGGCACATATATGAGTAAAAAGCACGTGAAAATGAATTTTGGCAGTTATAAAGATGAATAGACAAATTGCTGTGTTTGACAATTCGTTAATTTTGTTTAACGATACAATTATAAAACAATAAACACGCGGATTTTTTTAAGTAAACTCCACCACCGACTTGTGGAAAACCTAAGTGATTTACATTTACCCTGTTGACAAAAAGCTTCAGATACTGTAAACATCGTATGAACGACAGGAATCATTTATGAATCTAATGCTACAGTCACGACACTTTAAATCAATATCTCGTTTGCTATTATCTCGAGCCATAATAATTGTCGCTTGATTACACTCGAGAACATTAAATCGATAGACATATCCTCCCTCTGTGTTTATTGCCGGAAACGATGTCAATTTGAAAATTCAACGTTGAAGTGCATTGTAAAGTATACCAAGAATCTGTTGATATAAGAATTGTATTTATGAAGCATTTCTTGCAAATCTTGTGCTTAGAAATTTTTACTTGTGAAATTGAATTTCTGTTTGTTTGAATGCTATCAACAAAATATAAACGTTGAAATTGGAACTCTGTTATAAATTTCTCCTTACTCTTTAAACCCAATTTTCTTTATAATTTTCCTTGCATATTTCTCGAAAAGTGTTTGTATTATGAAGTGGCCCAATTATAGGTAAGCTCCTCATCGAAATGTCTTCCACCGCATTTGTCATAGGTTTTATATACTCACTCCAGGTATACAATGCGTTCAGATGCATAATTAGGTTTCAGATCACAAGTAAATGCAGTTCAATACCTGTCCATTTATTCATTCTCTTGAAGACTGTATTTCAAAATTTGTTTCTTGAATTTTTTCTTAATTTGTTTTACGATACTTTTCGTTCTATTGAACTCAATATTTCTCCTCTTTCAATCGCCGTTTTGAAGTTTTTATTTCTATTGTTGTTGATCTTTAATTTTTCCCTTTCTTGCATTTTTAGTCAGGTAATTTTGCCTCAATCTCGACAATCTTATTTCTCTATCTTTTTCACTTCCACTTATACTCATTTTTGTTAACCCTGATTTAACTGGGGGTTTTTTTACACTACTATTACTGTTCGTTTTGTCTTTGATAGGGTTAGTGTCAACACCACCACCACCACTATCGACACCAACAACAACACCACTACCTTCACAAACGTCACCTTCCTCCCCTTTGTTCTCCTCTTCTTGCTCATCATTTATTTTACGAAATATTATTTTCGTCTTTTCTTTCAACTGTTTTGTAATGTTTCCCTTTCGACTCCACCCCTGTTATGGCCGTAATGTTTATGAACATTAGAGCAGTCGCTGCCACAGTTATGTTTTTCTGAAGACACACGACTGCCTACAGTTAATGAAGGAAAATATTTTCTCCCTTATTTTGAGGTGAGATTCATAATTTCACTAGTAGCAGGCATTTCAGTATTACAACAAAACATGTCATCTTTTCTTATGCATGCTTAGTATTCCTGTATTGTGCCGCAAAGTATATAATGATGAAAGTCCCCCATTTGTTGCATATATGCATTACGGCTTTATCATGAAAAGTATCCAGATTCTTATTATCAATGAAAAGTGATAGATCTATAAACAGGCAGTTATTGTCACGTAAATATTTTTAAATATTTGTCCGCAAGATAAGTTAATTTCATCTCTTGAATGTTTTCAACGAATTTAAATTCCATCTACATTTTATACGGCTTCCTTTAATTGAGTACAGTGATTACTATAAATGCCGCTCAAAACTGTTAGTACTCTAACAATGCTGCTACCTTCTTCTGTAATTTATTGGCGTCTTCTCAGAATTTAAAAAAAGCCAGAATAGTTTTCTATCCTCCGGATACTTTGGCTTAAAAGTTACGAGGTTGATACGTTAGGAGTCAATGTCTTTATCCATCTTAACATCACTGGACATAATGGAACCAAACTAAATGAAGGACGAGACAGTTTTTACTGCTTTCCCATCAGAATATACAGTAGGGGCAACAGCGGAAGGATGGTCACGAATGATCTGTCGGACAGGCTTAGTTTTCTTGATGCTGATGTTGAAACTAATAGGCTTCGATGGACGCAAGAAGTTGTTTAGAATCCATTACCTGCCATCAAGGGTGTGCTACATGTGCACAACTGTCTGTGAAGAGCATATCACGAACTTTGAGTTTCAGGCACTAGGACAAAAGAAAAACAACAAAATTATCCAGTCATAAATGGTCTTTAAAAGATAAAGGTGTCAGTTACAACATCCATTGGAAGAACCTAGCCAAGTATAAACCTTACACCAGCGGCAGCGGAAGGTGCAGTCTATGTGATATGGAAAGATGGATCATCTGGAAAGGCAGCTTAGACCCTACCACATGTCTAGATTCAAAGACTGAACTTTTCGGATCATGTCCACATCTGGCCAAATATTTGCTACGTTTTTGGTCTCCCTGAGTGTTTGATAGGACATGCTTTCTATTTTTGTGTCTATCTATAAGCTTTTTATCTCTCTATAATTATTCTACCCTCCACCCTGTTTATTTTTCCTGTACGCCTATACTTACGTACAAGGAACTTTATATGTGCGCGCTTATGAGTGTGCGCGTGGATGAGCGTGTAATGTAGATATATGCGTGCGTATATAGAGATATGTGCATGCGTATATGAATATATGCGTGCATGCGATAATATAGGCAGTTTTAGACGCGTTTTTGACCTTGTACTGTACAGTAATTTCACTTTGTTTTTAACGGTCATTTTTCACAGGAATTTTCAATTGGCCAGATAACTGCAGAGATGTTGGCGTGGGCTCCCACCCTGGCATCCGAAACTCGGAGTTTTATCATGGCTACTGAATAAGTGTGACATATTCTTACAGATATATATATATATATATATATATATATATATATATATATATATATATATATATATATATATATATATATATATATATATATATATATATATATATATATATATATATATATATATATATATATGCAGCTAGAAGGAAACACTGTTTTATTTTGCAGGAAAGAGTAAATATTATTAAAAAGCGAAATTGTGAGTTGTGATGCTTTAAATGATGTCGTATATTCATTCACTGCTTGTTGAATTCTCGATGCATTGTCTTTCTATTTCTTTGTCCGTTGTATTATATTCGTAAGAGGCGAAATGATCTAGAGATGATAGAAATCTGACGTGAAGTACCGTTTGTAATAGCCATACGATGGTTTTACGTAATATGTAATAGCAGTATCAGGGAATGTGTAAGAAAATTGTATGATTTAATAGAAAATGGAATAATGGAGTTACAACGCTTTAATAAGGTATGAAACGGAAAGCTTAAAATATGAAAGGGTAAAATGAGCTTATCGTGTAACACATTGTGATCGGTTATACATTAATGTTGCTAGTCTAAAAGATACGGTGTTACAGTGGCGCTGTGTTGTAACCAGCTTTACCAGCTGAAGGACACTCTGGCAGGTTACATGCTAATGGTCTTTTGACGCATCGAGTTGCGTTATTGTGTTTCTACGCAATAAGGAGA
>NC_142934.1:108520389-108532889 GCF_046866305.1 Octopus bimaculoides | reverse complement strand
CAAATGGAAAATTCACGAGAAGGTAAACATAGACAATAAACGTTTTGTCCGGTGAGCTAACAATTGGGCCACCTCACCGCTTTAATAAAACAAGAACGGCATCAATAATAATAATAATAATAATAATAATAATAATAAGTCAAAATTAAGAGAAGAGTGCCTTACCTCATTCCTGAGGTATTTGAAATGCTAGAGTTAATTTATGTAATAAAATCGCCACTGGCTTCACGCACGGCTTCCAGTTTTTTTTTCTGGACGATCACCTTGTTTATGTTGTGAATGCTGCCATAATCCTTGCCTTCAGTTCATCTGTGGTTTTACAAGGAGATTTGTTAGTTTCTCGCTGAACTGCACCCAAACACATAATAATCAAGGAGGTTGTAGTTTGGGGAGCTAGGTTGTCAGATGTCATGGGTGATGTGGTCGCAGAAATTGTCTAACAAATATGACTGGGTTCTCCTGGTTATGTGGCATGGTGGAGAGTCCTGTTGCCAGACATAGGGTCTTCTAGCTGCCACCATCTTTAGCCAGGGCAGCACTATCTCCTCCAGACACTTGATGTAGGTCTCCGTATTGATTCTGAGGCCGTGTGGGAAGGCATCACTACTAATCACTCCAAACGTCATGACATTAATTAGATGTTTGATTTTTATCACTCTCTCTACAACTCCTCAGATTGCACTATCTTCTGACTGACACCCAGACACTCTTAAATGTTCGTATTGGAGATTGTGGTGCGAATGCCAGCCAGTACGACATATCATTTCCAAATTTCTGACAGGATTGGATGAAATACGTAACGGTGGTGTTTTTCTCACAGACGATGCCCAGTGGACCCTACTATACTCTGTTGTCGACAAAATCAAAAATAAACAATGCGCATGCACGAAATAAAAAATATAAAAGAGCGACAACGTACTCATCGAACCCTGTATATATGATAAATATATATGTACTACCATCCGTGCAACATTTATATCCCTCTCTGTGCCGGTTAAAATTTATGTCCCTGCCGTAAGGCTTTACTTCCACACACGCCATCTAAATTTAATTCGTCCTTAGTCGAAAGACACCTGTTGTTATGTCCTGTTAATTGCATTTGTATATGAGTAACATTTCTCTGTTTTTTTTTCCGTCCTTGTTTTCGTATACATTCTCTGTATTCTTCCGAGGAATTTAATGCTCTTAGATTAGTTTTTCGTTGGACGATATTGGAGCTATCTCGAGTATATCCAGCCAAAATTGCACAGATAATCTGGAACTCCACCGAGGATAGAACATTCCGAATGACCCGTCCTTGTTTTCTTTGCATCGTCTGTCTGGATGTTTTGCTATCCCCTTTTTTTTTTGTACCACCTAACTGCGTTCTTGTCCCATTTCTGTATTATATATATATATATATATATATATATATATCCGATGCGCACGCAGTTGTTGTCGTCATATCTTACCGGGAGAACGTATATTAGGTTTATCTCCATTGTGTAACAAGTGTTTAATCAGAACACATACATTGTGATAGGCAAAACGAGGGAATTGAAAACATAGATAATTCAATAAACAAAGCGTTTTCTCTGCCACCTTACTGAGTCTGCTATTGCATCGCTCTAGGAGATGAATTCTTCATACTATTCAGTTCGGAGAGGTAGTATTTTGCAAGAATCGGTGGAGGACGCAAACTGTCATGTGATATTTAGTGATGCAGCTTTAAATTCAGTATTCAAATTCCGAAGATTTCGATTTGACCTTATATTCTTCTGTGGGCTACGAACTAACACTTACTTCATTATTGAGGTCGATCTAATCAACTCTGTTTCCTATTAATTTTGAGATGTTGGAGCTATGCTAGAAATCAATACTTAGAATTCAGGAATTGAATACGTAATACTGTAAATATCTTATAAATTAAGTGAAATACATTCTTGCGCATACGTACATACATATATATATATATATATATATATATATATATATATATATATATATATGTATGTATGTGTGTGAATAGTATGCGGACAAATGTTACCTCAGTTTATGCAAATTAATTTTGGGATATTAGGAATTTTGGACATTTCAATAATATGGAAAATCTAACAATGTATAGAATGTAAGTGAAAACTTTGTAGCCAATTGCTTTAGACTTTCGAATGAAAGGATGAAAGAATTTAAAACAACTATTCACTGCAATATATAAAATTTTATTCATGATGGAATGTAATCTATAGAAACTACCATTTGAAGATATCGTAGAAATGAACTTGCACAATGGAATTGAGACATGCATAGATCACGAACCTATATGCATAGAGCTATATTTATCTCTTATTTCGTGTCACTAAGAAGAAATTAAAACAAATATTGCTTTTTATTTAAGCACACGGACATGTACAGTTGTGCCAGATATAAATACAAACGATATACATCAAGAACTTCAATATATTGTTATCGAGAATCAGAGATTAACCAGCATAATTAGTGAATGATAGGATTGAAAGAGACAAGACCATTGAACTGTAAGCGTTTCCGTATGCTTCTTCGTGTAATCCGAGATGCCTATGTCATAATGCTGAAAATGGAAGCTATGATAAATCGACTCTAAAATTATATGTTTGTTTAAAAAGTAAGTCATAACCCTCAGCGCTAAAGACGATAGAAACAAATGTTGAATTATATTAACAAAAAAATAAAAACAACAGAACTATCACAAAAAAATCTGTGGGTAACCCACAATGGGAGATAACCTGACTATTTCGGTTATTCAGAATTTCATTTCCAATAAAATGTTTCTGAGTGAAAAATAATTTTATTTATGCATTCAGAAACGCAATTCAATTGCGCAAAATATGGAGAGAATTACAAATATTATAGCAATCGAGAATACATAAGAAAATATACAATAAACACACACAGAACTGCATCGCTCTTACCCAACATTTTAAGCACTTTTGCCTACAGGAGAATGGATTATTATGACAGAATCGTTAGCACGCAGGACAAAATGCTTCTCCGCATCTTTCCGGCTTTACGCTCTGAGTTCAAATTCCGATCGATCGTCTTAGTATAGTTTCCTTTCGGGGTCGATAGTATATGTGCCGGGCAAGCACTTGGGGCGATGTAATCGACTAACCCTACCTCCATATATTTCAGATCGAGGTTGACTTTGCTTTTCATCCCTTGGGGGCCGATAAAGTACGTACCAGTTGATCACTGTCGTCCATGAAATCTGCTTGTCCCTCCCCCCAAATTACTGCTCTCGGGCCAAAATTTGGAACCAATATTAGAAGGTGATGTAATGCTGATGAGAATATTTAAATGGGGTCAATGGAAAAGACAAGAACACTAAAAATAGAAACAAAAAGACAAATATGACATCATGAAAATCTACCGAGCATTGATCGATAAAAATACCAGATCAAGTAAAAATCGATAAAATGATAGAAGGTGGTGAACAACTTCAAAGAGATGTTCTTAACAAATTGATCAATCGGACACTGACTGTTTCCTGTACTTCGAGACTGAAAATTAAAGATAGAATATTTAATTGCGTCAGCAAGTGTAATGATTCTCGGTCGTTCGATCTCCTAGAAATAGCAGGCAATTATTATCGAAAACTCTTCATTACTACATAAGCATAAGTAAAGTGTACCGTCTAGTCTATCTATCTATCTATCTATCTACTTACATATCTAACTACGCACGCGCATACACACACACATACATATACGCATACAAGCGCTTTCAAACCCTCACACATACATTTATATAAATATGTATATATATATATGTGTACATATATATATATATATATATATATATATATATATATATATATATATATATATATATATATATATATATATATATATATATATATATATATATACAGATAGGTGGATGTGAAGTCATTGGTTACTCTATGGTCCGACATAAACTTAACTGAATAGCAATATACAATAATCTCTCGGCTATCGCGGGTATTACGTTGCAAAACATCAAGTGATTGGTAAAAATGCGCGAAGTAGAAACAGTACTGTACATTATATATATATATATATATATATATATATATATATATATATATATATATGTGTGTGTGTGTGTGTGTGTGTGTGTATGTACGTATGCATATAGCTATATATAATTATTTTTATAATCTGCATATATTAATTTTATTGTAAATTGCAAAACAACACCATGGAGGAATCGACGGAAGCTTAAATATAAAAACCGTGATAGGTGAACAGAGATATGGCAAGGGATTACTGTATATATATATATATATATATATATATATATATATATATATATACCTTAAAAGTATTTTAATATGCTGGCCATTGATAAATTTTTTTTTTTTTGAGGTGGGGAAATCCGTATATTAGAAGTATATATGGTGTAGCCTTTGGTTTCACCAATCCTCAGTCAAATCGTCCAACCCATGCTAGCATGGAAAGTGGACGTTAAACGATGATGATGATGATATATATATATATATATATATATATATATATATATATATATATATAAACTTGCATATGTGTAGGTTTCAAAACGTGTATACGTATGTTTGTTTGTATGTATGTATGCATGTATGTTTGTATGTATGTATGTATGTATGCATGCATGTATGTATGTATGTATGTGTATATGTATCTGTGTATGTATGCCTGCATGCATGTATTTCCTGTGTATGGCTTGTGTTCAGGAGGCCCAGAGTATTGAAGAGTGTATAACACCTCCTAAACACTATTGCTACGTGATCTACTCTCACGCGGCGTAGTTGCACCTGTAAGGATTATGGTTATAGGTAAACTAGCATATGTGCTGACCATCCTCTGAACGGCCCGATGTCAGGGATGGGTCAGCAAAATCAGAGAGTGAGGGACACTTAGTTGTTGCTACATCATCCTTCTAAAGGAGAAGCACTGACATAAAAGTGGAGTTTTATATATCAGGTCCTTTCGGCCAGTCACTAGGTACAAAAAGCACAGGGAACCAGGTAGTGGAATCCATGACGTACAGGTATTTATCACTATAATGAATCAAATTGTGTATAGTCATCTCATTAAAGTTACCTCATTTGTCATTGCGTCTACTAAAAGTCCTTCGCTGATGAAACAGTGGTGTTGTATACAGACGTAACCAGTTGGATGCGCACAGTAATTCACAGCTTTCGTCTTTCACCTATCTTTCACTTGTTTCAATTATTTGACTGCGGCTATGCAGGGGTATCGTCTTTAAAGCTTCTAATCTAATAAAGCGGCCGCAAGTCTTCCATATTTTTAAAGTCTAGTACTTATTCTACCGGGCTCTTTTGCCAAAACGCTAGGTTGCGGGGACGTAATCACATCGATACCGTTTGTCAAGCGATGGTGGGGGACAAAAACAGACACAAAGCACATATTTGTGTATATTTGTGTGTGTGTGTATGTGAGTGTGTGTGTGTGTGTGTGTATGTGTGTGTGTGTATGTGTGTGCGTGTGTTTCATGTCTACCAAATCCATTCGGGATTTGGTTGGCCCGAGGCTATATTAGAAACACTTGTCCAAGGTACCACGCAGTGGGACTGAACCTAGAACTATGTAGATGGGAAGCAAGGTTATTACCACACATCAGCGCTTGTGTCTATACCTCGGACCTTGCAGTATTGCAGTGGGGCTGAATATTCATCAGAGACGTCATAAAATGTAAGAAAGGCTCTTTACTAGGAGGAAACAGATGGAGACGGCATTCATTTGTGGAGCAATGACCATGTGTGCATTAATCACAGATTAGCTCTGTCTAAAGGAGCAAATTCTACAGTTGTTCAACTCTTCCACATGATATATAACTCTGTGTGCAGGTGTATGTAGGCGCGTGAGTAAGCGCATGCATGTGCACAGGCGCACCTTTTTTGTGTCTATGTGTGCATGTGTGTGTGTGTGTATCAAGCTTGATACTGTATCAAAGTATGAAGCTGATGATGGGTTATCTAAACGGCTTTCTTGTGCAAGATACAGAGGCCAAATCTCTAGTTCTATAAAGTAGAGATGATATTTTAAATAACAAAATCTGAGGCACCAACAGCTTTAAAGTGAAAGTGATAGTCACGGCTGGAATACTTTTTTGTCGTAGAATTTTCCCGATCAACTTCGAACTGCATCAAGGCATCTATAAGCATTGATATTACTTTTATATTACACTGTACAATCTTAATGATTCTATTTATACTGTCTGAAAATAAGATGTAATGGAAATGACTGCAACATGTTAAATCATTTGTCTCTTCTGATCAATGATTCCTCCGAAACAGCCAGGAATAAAGATCCACAGTAAATTTATATTGATGGAACATAGCAAACATTAATAAAATCTAATAGACATGAATATTAGATATTTGTTGTCAGAGCTGATGTGAATATTATACTGTTTGCTATCATGTTGCACAAACTTCAGAAAGACTTACCTAAAGTATGAATACATAATACTTCACAGATGTAAACAAAATTGTATGTCACACTTGTAAACAGCTTCTCTTTACTGTATTTCATGTGCAGGAAAAATATCAGTCGCATTTGCTTCAATCTTAGGTTTAGATGTCACCACCATGCGGAAATTAGGATCATTGCTCATCAACCCATTCTTTCTCAATAATTAAGATTAAGGAAATCAGATGGACTGACTTGCATATTACATCGTATATTGATTGGCAACTACTTCGTATAATATTTAATTACTGATGCATTAAAGGTTTGTTTTGGGTTTTTTGTTTTCAAACCTGTAGGTAAGTACAGATTATCTATCCATAGTGTTAGGGGGAAACTAGTATGTAAGCATAGACGTAACTAAGTTTACCTGTTATACACTATTTTCATAGACTAGAGAATAGAAATCAGCTGCACCAGTTTCAATCCTGCTTTGAATTTCATCATTAAGCGTGCGTCCTCTTAACCGCTAATGTCAATACTACTTGTAGACTTTTTTAAAACTACACTGTACTACAGAATATGCCAGTAGGTTATTGTGTATAAATATAGGGAATTGAGTGACTTAAATCCATAGTCTAATATACAATATCTTTCCAAATGATAGCAGTTTTTATAATTTGCTCACTGACTACTCACTATTCAGTTTTCGAGCAGTGTATACGAAGGCGTCAATCAAGTTCTGATCTGTAAATATTAAACGGAATAAGTGGTTTACAGACTGGCGAGGCACGCATTGTACTCTATAATATAAATTAAGGAAAGAAGCAATTTATTCAGGTTTTATAGTTGAGGCGATTTGTGTGATAATTCCAAGATTTTGTTTTCTCTATATTAACAATATTGTTGACTAAACGTATGCTATGCGCGTGCTGTAGTCTTTCCCTAATCAGACGAAAAAGACATCATACAAAATATTCGATTAATATGCCAAGTTTTTTTTTCTCTTTTAATGAGACTTGCTCGATGCTACAGACGTTCAGGATTCTGCCTCCATTTCCATGGTTAAAAAAAAACCTACCTCGTATTTAGGTCATTTTTGTCTCACGCGTGCTCTTCACGTCATAATAATTGCATATTTTATTTGCAACTTCATCAATATACATTATTAATTTTTACCACTATCTACAAAAATATATTTCCTACACGCAATTATTACACTAAAAATATATGTATTCATATTTATTTTCATTTCTCACTTACTATATTCAACATATAATTTTCCACATATGTACACAAAAAGCTCACTAAATTTACCTTGCAGAATAGGTCGGCAGAAACGTTTGCGCGCCGGTTAAACGTTTAACGTCAAACTTGTCCGACGACTTCGACCTTACATCTTATCTTTTGTGGTCGTTCGTATAAATACGAGTTGAGTACTATGATCTGTGTAATCCATTATCACCATCCATTAATATTTTAGGCCTTGCGCCAAAAGGAGCAAAGGGCTACTACTACTACTACTACTACTACTACTACTACTACTACCACTACCACAACCACTACTACTACTACTACTACTACTACTACTACTCGTCGGTTCCAGCTCGTATCTGAGCATTGGGTTCGTCAGTTTCTATCCAGTCCCCTCAGAAGTTGTTTGTGCCGAATGTGACTTTGGAGTCCGTATCGGTGGTGAAAGATTCGAGGTCAGATTTCGCACACGATAGTCGGTGCGGGTCGAGGATGTTGAAGACGCTCCTTTCTTCTCCTGCGTTTTACGTTCTAATTCGGATGGCAGTCCTCTTTTGCGGATGGCAGTCCTCCAGGCTGTCCTATCCATGTCAATCTGTTCATATGAGGATGGCTGGATATTAGTTTGAGCCAGGGTCCGTTTGAGCTGTTTTTTTGAATCGGTATTTCAGGCCTCCTCTGAGTCTTGTTCCGATTGCAAGTTCTCCGTAGGGCATGATCCTCGGGAGATGAGAGTGCTCCATACGCTGGACCTATCTTGTCCAGCGGCAACGATGACGAAGAATGGTGGCTTCGACGCTTGGTAGTGAAACGCGGCGAAGAACCTCGTTGTTGGTAATGTGATCTTCCCGTTGAATCTGTCGTAGCTTGGATTGCTGGAAGCGTTCGAGGCGCTTGAAGTCACGGCGGAACAGCGTCCAAATACCACAGGCGTATAGAAGGGTTGACAGGACAATGGCGCAGAAGACCATGATATTTGTCCGCATGGTCAGCGCATGATTGAAGAATACACGTTGGCTGATTCTACCTGACCGGTTCTCCACGTCCTTTTCACACGCGGGCGGGGTCTTTGAAATAATACTCCCCAATTCACAACATTGGCGTTGTGTTCCCGAGCAGCTCGATTAAGTTTAGCATGAAAATGCATGTTTTTATTTTTTTAAAAATACGGAACCCATTCTTTACCGCTTCTCCTTTGGTTACGAAGTCAAGCATTGCTTTCCCAATTGATCTTTCATAACTCACATGCCTTCATTGCGGTTTTACGCAAAACATAAACCGCATTCTTACTTTCTGCTGTAGGAGATTTCCACAAACATGTTTATCATATAGCATCTGCTTAGGGATTTTCTTATCATTCTTCTGAAGAAAGATGTTCGTATGCCATCGGCTCTATGCCCAGGGTGGCGACTTCTCTCAAGAGACTGCAATGACCAGCCAATATTCAAGATGTGTCTCAGTCATTTCTGTTGAAACATTCGAGGACATTTATGTAATGTATATAAGGGGACCAACCCTCATGTTTGTAAAGGAGTGAGTGACGTCAGCATACATGGGCAGTACACAGTAACTTTTGTTCGCCTTATGATGCCATGATGGGACCGGACACAAGACTCGTGAGCACTGTAGAAATCAGTTACCTTCTGAAGCCTTAAAGATATTTTATCATTCAAGGAGCAAGAACGGCTCAACGTGCTGCCAGAAAATACGTACATACATATCTGCATGATTGTATGAATGTCTAATAGCAATATTTATAAATGGAAGATGGAAGTGATCACTCATCCCACAGTATATTATTTATTTAAACTTAACACGTTTCGATCATCACAAGTTAATATACTGTCTGTGTGCTGCGAAAATAATGATATGCTATACATCTTTCATCTGCAGTGATCTGTAGGATAATGTGGGTTACGTCCAATAAATGTGTTTATGTGTGTATGTGCATTCGAATGTGTGTGTAAGTGAATATCTGTGTATGCATGTTTGGGTACATACAAATTCATATACATATACACACAAACACACACACATACACACACACACACATATATATATACATAAATATATATATATACATATATATATATACATACATATACATATATGTGTATATAAATATACATATGTATATATACATATACATATATATGTATATATATGCATATATATATATATATATATATATATATATATATATATATATATATATATATATATATATATATATATATATATATATATATATATATATACATATACATATACATATACATATATATACACACATATATATATACGCACATATATATATATATACATACATTCATACATGAACTCAATCGCATATATATCTACTTACACACATGTATGTATACGTATGTGTGTATGTATGTGGATGTGTGTGTGTATGTTTCTTTGTGCGTGCGTGTGTGTGTGTGTATGTGTCTGTGTGCGTGCGTGTGTGTGTGTGTGTGTGTGTGTGTGTGTGTGTGTGTGTGTGTGTGTATAGCAAGACAGAAAAATCAGTAATTAACTATGGTATTAATGCGCTAAGGATATGGTAAAACGTCTGTGGCGCAGTCGAAAGCGAATGAAAAATGTAATTCTGCAGCAGAGACAGCGAGCGCGAAAGAGAGAGAGAGAGAGAGGGAGAGAGACTCCAAACGAATGCCATTGGCACGTACAAATATAATCACTCACACACGTCGTTATTGGTTCACACACATATACACACCCGGATACGAAAATTAGCTGTGTTTATGAAACTGGCTGATGGGAGATGATGTGTGCACCACCATTCTTATACGCACAAATGTGTGTGTGTGTGCGTACGTGTATGTGTACACGTACTAAGTAAACTTCTATATCTCTATTCAATCATTTATAAATTAATAGCCATGTTCCTAATTTTCTTCAGAAAATATATGTAACGGTATATCCTAGATATGAATGTTCCAAATATAAGATTTAAAATGTTTCTTAAATTATTTCATTACGGAAATAGCTTAAGTTGTATTACAGTAGACATTGATCATAGAGCACGGCAGGTAGGATTGAATCTTGAAAGGCCGAGTAAATCCAAAGAAATATTGAGAAAGAAGCAAAGAGAAGAAATAAGAATCAAGAATAAAGAAAGGAGAATCAGGAACGACCGGGAGAAGAAAAAAACATTCAGCGGGCGAAAATGAATTAATGTGAGTAAGGGAGCTAATAGTTTTTGAATAATGAATGACGAAGTTGATACTGATATAGAAATAATGACCAGGAAAGAAGGTAAACTAAGAACGCTGGCGTGAGGTGACAAAATGTGGCACAAGCCTGAATGGGGAAACAGTTAAAGAGTTACAGAAGTGATTTTAAATTCTCAAACGCAGGATAATGCTAATAATATAGACTGAACAGGATAAGCTACCCCTATTTTGCAGAAAAAAAGTAGGCGGAAAGCTATGAGACTCGAAATCACACCTCCGTGATTACACGTCGCGGTGCTCTAGCCCGATTAAGCTAAACTACCCACCACAATTTTTTCTGCAAATTTAAAATGCATAGAAATCTTGCTTTATGAGAGGCTATCATACGTTAAATTCAAATTACGATGAACGTAAACAAACGAACGAAGTTTGCTTTTAGAAGTGTTGAGATGTCTTAAAAAGTTACAGAAGTGGTTTTGATCCTCAAACGCAGCATAATGCTAATAATATAGCCTGGACAGGATAAGCTACCCCTATTTTACAGAAAAAAGATGAGCGAAAGAAACAGACAGGATTTTCAAGAAATTAACCAAAAGATTATGTTGGAAATAAAAGGATATTATAACCGAGTGCAAGAAAGTTAATGAGTGACACTGTGGCATAAAATTAGCCGAGAAATTTCTGCAAGTATTTTTTGGGTACCAATAATACCAGGAAGAATCTTTTGAACGTCGGAATCCCAATCTGAAAATATATAGTCTGCTATTGGCTGGAAAGCAATTTGATCATCGATCTACATCGTTTTGTTTGAAGTAGAACTGTTCAATAAACTATACAGTGCATTAATGATACTAATATATTTATTCACACACACACACACACACACACACGCACATATACACACATACACATACACACGCACACAGACGTACACACTCACGCACACACGCAGGCACCACACATATAAATACTAACAACATTAACAATAATACAAATACTGCTACCAATGAAAATACTACCATTACTAATATTAATATTACAACTACTACTACTACTACTACTACTACTACTACTACTACTACTACTACTACTACTACTACTACTGCTACTACTACTTCTACTATTAATACTGCTACTACTACTGCTACTACTGCTGCCACTTCTACTACTACTACTAGTTTTAATAATAATAATAATACTGATACTAATATTAATACCGCTACTACTATTAACAGTAATAATTATAAAATGAGCCTATCACCTAATACAACCCTAGCCTTCAACTTGTCCTTAAATCGCATGACTTCATCCCTCTCTCCAACAGACCAACTTAGAACAGATAGTTGCAGCTGCGGCTCTGGGACCGATTGCCCGTTGCAAGTCCATTGCAGAAGGTTCAACGTGGTATACAAATGCACTGTCCACAACATATTAAATAATTCCTCTATCTACTATAACGGATCTACCATTATTTTCAAGCAAAGATATTCTGCAAATATACAAAGAGCATAGCAACTCCACATTCGTAGCCAGCCACACACACCATCTATGTAATATGAAAATACAGTATAGGACATCCTGGGCTATAATAGACTCCGGGTCCTATATCACGCCAGCGCTCCATATGTGGACTCTTCCTAAAGGA
>NC_142934.1:108500389-108505389 GCF_046866305.1 Octopus bimaculoides | reverse complement strand
AACGATGATGATTACTTTCATGATCATGATGAATATAATGTTGATGACGACGACTATGAGGATGACGAAGACGCTGAGAAAGATGAATGTGTTGGGAGTTATGGTGAGTCGGATTAGCGGTCAGCGGATAGCGATAACGACACTGAACTAAGGCATGATGGAATAGTGTGGGAATTCGCTTCTCAATCAAAATGTTTTGGATTTTCTCCTTAGGCATGGCACCGTCGAAAAGTACATTCTACAAATTGGCTTGAGTTAGAATGAATTAAATTAAGTAGGCAGAAATGGTGAGGAAACCTGTCGCATGGATTATAGCTGTAAATTCAAAGTATGTCTACGAATATCCAAGAAACGCCTGGTAATCTGTTAACGGGTAGAGATGCTAATATCGTGTGTAATGTTAAGGCGGTGAGCTGGCAGAAATGTTAGCACGCCGGGCGGAATGCTTAGCGGTGTAACGGCTCTGTGAATTATTGTGAATACGGCTGTGTTACTTTGTGAAAAACTGTCTCAGTGAATAATTGTGATTTTTGTGGAATTATTACGGTTACGTTTCACGCGAGCTGCTGCATTTTCCCCCAGCTATGGCAAGTGGTAGTGTCTCCAGTATGGAGTGCTTCGCCAAGGCCACTGCGGTGAGGAGGCCAGTGCCGCTAGAAACCAAGTTAATCAAGTTGGATATGGAGGAGGTGACCAGAAGTAGGAATTTGATAAAAGTTGATGGAGAGTCATACAAATTCTGCCCCCCAAAAGTGATTAAAGAAAACAAAATTCTGAGGACAGTTGTGTATCGTACACAGGCTGTCGAAACCTGTAAAATTGAAATGGTGACCGAAGAGGAAATCGAGGAGTGCCTGGGTGAAATTGTGAATGAAGCCACGTACATCAACAGAGGAAGAAAGTTCGGTACGGTAGAGTTGAGGTTCGAAAATATAGAAGAGGCAACCAAGCATTCGACCAACATTTTAAGAAGTGCAAAAATAGCATTGCTACCAAGTTATAGAGGAAGAAGTCGTGTGAAAATACGTATTCCTAGAGTTACACCAGAAATTAAACCAGAGTGGTTGGTTGCAACAGTGCTGGATGCAGCCAAGGAGCAGCCGGAATTGAGACCAGTGGCGAAATCAAAAGTGCGCAAATGGTGGGGATTTGGACTCGAAATGTGGCTTTTTGCCACATTCGAGGACATAGAAAGAATTCCCTACCAGATAGAAGTGGAGGATGAGAGAACGTTAAATGTTGTAGTCGAGGGAAGGAAACCAAATTGCTACATATGCGGGGAAAGAGGTCATATGAAGACCAAATGCCCCCTATATGAGTTCACACAGCCACAGCAAGAGAAAGCACAAGCAGAGGAGGAAAACATTGTAGACCACACTTAGGAAATGAAAGAGAGAGAGAAGTGTGAAACAGAGAAAACAAAGGAGACGAACGAAAATGGAGCTACTAATCCTAAAAAGCGAAGGAAAAATAAGTCAAAGGAACGGTCAACAGAAAACAAAACAAAATAAGAGATAGAAAAACCAGAAACTAATAATGTACAAGAAGAGGAGGAGAGAACGGATAAAGATGTGAAATATAAGGGGGCTTTGATAAAGTACGAGAATTGCGAGGAGATGGAGAAAAAAGTGGAGAGGTTGAAGGAAATAATAAGAGTGAAGATGCCTGAGAAATGTGCTGAGAAATGCATTTTGATACATGAGGAAAACTACTGGGAGTACATAAAAGAACTTGGTGAAAATATAATAACGAAACGGGTATGGTTGGTGGAGACACCACCCCCTAGAAGTGATTATTTGCAGTTGATAAAGACGGAAGTAACAGTGATTAAAGGAAGCAAAATAACGCGAGTGTTTCAATTTTTTGAGTTGCAAAACCGTTAAAATGTATACATGACGTTGAACGTAAAAGTGAAAAACTGGATAAATGTAACCACCCGACTTCGGGGATCGAGTGGACATTGCGCCTCATTTTTTTTCATTCTTGCATATTATAATTTTATTTTAATTACCTCGATTTTATGTTTGCGTTTTGTACTGTCTTTATGTTTCGTGATGTCTTAAAAATTATTTGTATAGCCCTTTATGGCTAATAAAGAAATCGGTATTTCGTCTGTCTTTACGTTCTGAGTTCAAATTCCTCCGTGGTCAACTTTGCCTTTCATCCTTTCGGGGTCGATGAGTTAAGCACCAATTGCGTACTGGGGTTAATCTAACCGACTGACCACCTCCTCAATAATTTCGGGCCTTGTTCCTAGAGTAGAAAAGAAAACACAAAGGCGGCTAGTGGTTAGCAGGCCGGGCGAAATGCTTAGCAATATTTCGTCTGTCTTTACGACTGACTCCCTTCAGTTTCCGTCTATCAAATTCTCTCACAAGGCATTGATCGGCCCGATGCTATAGTAGAAGACACTTGCCCGAGGTGGCACGCTGTGGGAATGAACCCGGAACCATGTGGTCGGTAAGTAAGCTACTTACCCACAGCCACTCCTGCGCCCGCTAAATTATGCACATCTGCAACAACAGATAATTGAAAAAGCAGTTAAATATTCTGCTAATCATAGTCTACCATATTGTTTTCTACAATGAGTTCGTAAATACACGCTCGAAAGAAAAGAAAGCATATATGCCCGGATGCACGTCTGCTTAGCGAGAACAGGCTTTTAAGGAAACAATGAAAACCTACATCATCATAAGGTCATGGTAACAACAAATATGTTCACGCTGATAACCCTAAATGCATATATTAATGAGGACAATGTTAATGATGATATTTATAATGAAGTTGACCATGGGCACGCGTCACCGCCAGTGAGGGTGATGATGCCGATGATGATGATGACGAGGAAGAGGAGGAGGGGATGAAGATGACGATGCTGGTGATCATGATGATGGCTATGAGGATAATGATAATATTATGAAGATGATGATGATGATGATGATGATGATGATGATGATGATGATGATGATGATGGTGATTATGATAGAGATGATGAAATTGGTGATAATGAAGGTTGTGACAGTATTTTGGGTGCTGCTGGTGGTGACGGTGGTAGAGTTGCTTGTGGTGGTGGTAGTAATGATGATGATGATGATGATAGTGGTAGTGGTGGTGGTGGATGTGGTGGTAGTGGTGGTGGAAGTGGTGGTGGTGGTCGTCGTCGTTGGTGGTTGTGATTGTGGTGCCGACGGTCATAATGGTAGAGACGACGACGACGACAATGAGGATAAGGAGGATAAAGATGATGTTGATGATTGTGTTTACTTTGTGGTTTGGCGGTGAAACGCAAAAACCAAAACGGTTCAAAAAAAAAAACAATACGATGTATAGAACAACCAAAACAAAAACTCCAACAGGAGATATAACATTGACATCAAGAATATTAATTCAATGAAAGCCTCGTCATCTCATGCGAAGTAACCAATCAACGGACGCGTCGAAACGGTGAGAGAAACAACAAAGAATTGAGGACAAATTGTTTCAAAAAATAAACAGGCAAAAAAATATACAAATAGAAAGGAAAACAATATAACAAACGAAAGAGTTACAAAATCCCATTTCTAGAGTTGTGTGTTTGTGTTGTTGTTGTTGTTGTTGGTGGTGGTGGTGGTGGTGAAGGGTGGCGTTATTATTCTTGTTGCTGTAGGGACCTCAGACTCGGTTGTGAATTGTAGAATTATTGAAGAATAATTTAGACAATAGATTCATGGTCGTCACCGATGACTGATGTGTGATTAATAACGACGGACGCAAGCCCGGCGAACAATAATAATAACAATAAGAAGAAGAACCACAACAATAATATTAATAATATTAACAATAACAGCAACAATAAGATCAACAACAAAAGAACTGTGATGTGTGGGGCAAGACCAATCAATATACAAATGTCTAAGGTACGAAGGTTGCATGTGTATGCGTGTGTGTGTGTGTGTGTGAGCGTGTATGTGTATGTTTGTGTTTGTATGTGTGCGTGTTAATGTCTGTCATGGCTGGACGTACGTATGTTTAGATTTTTTTTTATGTTTGTTTGTGTGTTTTTTGTTTATTGGGTTCGTTTCAAGAATAATAGGTACTTTGATGTCGTTAGTGGACGGTGTGTGTCAATAGTAATGGTAGAGCAGGCTGTGGTGTTATTGTGATGGAAAAATATATAAAAGATACAGAAAAACATAGATGGACGGGTGGGCGGTAGATGTGGGGGGGGAACAAAAGAGAAGACAAAGATAGAGGCAGAGAGAAAGACAGAGAGAGGAAGCAAGAGATGGGGTAACTAGGCATGAATACACATACGTACATATATACATACATATACATACGTATATATGTAGTATAAATATATGTGTATAATATATATATATATGTTTACATGTATTTATTGATATATATATATATATATATATATATATATATATATATATATATATATATATATGCATATGTATGTATAAATACGTATGTATTTCTGTGACATATTTGTATTATATGTGCATATAATTATATCATGCATATATATTATATATATTTATATATATATATATATATATATATATATATATATATATATATATATATATTATAGGCTTATATATATATAAATATATGTATATATAAATATATATATATATATATGTATATATATATATATATATATATGTATATATATATATGTATATATATGCTATAACTATATATATATAATATAACTATATGTGTGTATGTATATATACATATATATGTATATATACAAGTATATATATGTATATATATATATATATATATATATATATATATATATATATATATATATCAATAAATACAAACGCATAGTAACATACACATTCGATCACACTCATATATTTATACATACATATAATTATATATATATATGTATATATATATATATATATATATATATATATATATATATATATATATATATATATATATATATATATATATATATATATATATATATATATACATCGACACACAAACAT
>NC_142934.1:108492889-108495389 GCF_046866305.1 Octopus bimaculoides | reverse complement strand
TAATGTTCTTATCCTAATTCCAGTTACAGAGCTATTTTTCTTCTAAAAACAACGTGCGCACGAAAATATGACAGTGTGGTTAAGGGCTTTGCCTAGCAACAACAGAATATCGGTGCATGGTGCGTTGGCGAACTAATTTGTGAGCGTAAATTTACAGGCGGCGGAAATCCTTTGGAAAGCAGTCGCATATACAGACCAAAGGACGAGTACACACACGCACACGCATTTATAAATATATATATATATATATATATATATATATATACCACTACGGTGGTAGCAGGGAATTGTACCAATGTGCCAGAAGGGAGGCTAGGCGACAGGTTTATTTAGCCAGAGGGGAAGCAGATAAGGAAAGATTTGCCAATGTTCTGCGCCGTGAGGACCAAAGACTCGAGGTATTTCGGGTTGCAAGACAGTGTAGGAGAGAGAATAGTGATGTTGTAGGAGAGAAATGTGTTCGCATGGATGATGGTACGCTTGCATTAAATGAGGATGCAAAGAAAGAGGTCTGGAGATGCCACTACGATAGATTGCTTAATAAAGAGAATGAATGGGAGAAAGAGAGCCTGCCTTATGTCGACCCAATAGAGGGACCAGCTATCCGAGTTGATAGTACCAGGGTAGATAAAGCAATTAAGAGTATGAAGACCGGGAAAGCCCCCGGCCCATCAGGAATCACTGCAGAGATGCTCAAAATATCTGGCAGTGTTGGCTATAGCCTAGTCACCCGTATTACGAACCAGGTGATACACGAAGGAGTCATACCCTATGACTGGTGTAGCAGCATCATAGTCAACTGCTACAAAGGTAAAGGGGACGCTTTAGATACAAATAATTACAGAGGCATCAAGCTGTTAGATCAGGTTATGAAAGTTACAGAGAGGGTCATAGCCCAACTAATTAGGGAGCGAATCAATTTAGATGAGATGCAGTTTGGGTTCGTGCCAGGTAAAAGCACTACTGATGCCTTATTTCTAGTGAGACAGTTGCAAGAGAAATACCTAGCCAAGGATAAACCTCTGTACCTGGCTTTCGTTGACATGGAGAAAGCCTTTGACAGGGTCCCCCGATCCCTTATCTGGTGGTCAATGAGGAAACTTGGGATAGAAGAATGGCTAGTGAGAGCTGTGCGAGCCATGTACAGAGATGCGGCCAGTAAGGTGAGGGTTGGAAATGAGTACAGCAATGAATTCCGGGTAGAGGTAGGGGTCCACCAAGGTTCCGTCCTCAGCCCCCTATTATTTACCATAGTCCTCCAGGCAATCACAGAGGAGTTCAAGACAGGTTGCCCCTGGGAGCTCCTCTATGCTGATGACCTTGCCCTAATTGCGGAGTCACTATCAGAACTAGAGGAGAAGTTTCAGGTGTGGAAGCAAGGTCTAGAATTGAAGGGCCTTAGAGTCAACCTAGCTAAAACCAAAATCCTAATAAGTAGGAAGGTAGATAAAACACAAACCCCTTCAGGTAGATGGCCCTGCTCAGTATGTAGAAAAGGAGTAGGTAGTAACTCTATAAGATGTACCCGGTGCAAGCTATGGACACATAAGAGGTGCAGCAACATCAAAGGCAGGTTAACTAGCAAGTTAGTTTTTGTTTGTGGCAGATGTTCAGGTGCAATAAAGACTGCAAACAAACAGGAAACAACTTCTATCTCATTCCAGGGTGAAAAACTAGAGGTAGTCGATAGCTTCCGCTATCTGGGCGACCAAGTTAGTAGTGGGGGTGGGTGCGCTGAAAGTGTAGCTGCTAGAATAAGAATAGCCTGGGCAAAGTTTAGAGAGCTCTTACCCCTGCTGGCGACAAAGGGACTCTCACTCAGAGTAAAAGGCAGACTGTATGACGCATGCGTACGAACAACCATGCTACATGGCAGTGAAACATGGGCTGTAACTGCTGAGGACATACGTAAGCTCGCAAGGAATGAAGCCAGTATGCTCCGTTGGATGTGTAATGTCAATGTGAATACCCGTCAGAGTGTAAGTATCTTGAGAGAAAAGCTGAACATTAGAAGCATCAGTTGTGGCGTGCAAGAGAGACGATTGCGCTGGTATGGACATGTGGTGAGAATGGAGGAGGATAGCTGCGTGAAAAAGTGCCACACCCTAACAGTTGAGGGAACCCGTGGAAGAGGTAGGCCCAGGAAGACCTGGGCTGAGGTGGTGAGGCAAGACCTTCGTACATTGGGCCTCACCGAGGCGATGACTACGGACCGAGACCTTTGGAAATGGGCTGTGCGTGAGAAGACCCGGCAAGCCAAGTAAGATCGTTGCCAGTGCCCCTGGACTGGTTCTTGTGCGGGTGGCACATGAGATGCACCATTTTGAGCGTAGCCGTTGCCAGTACCGCCTGACTGGCTCCTGTAGGATTTTCGAGCGAGATCGTTGCCAGTGCCCCTGGACTGGCTTGTGCGGGTGGCACATAAAAGACACCATTTCGAGCGTGGCCGTTTTCGTGCGGGTGACACGTAAAAGCACCCACTACACTCTCTGAGTGGTTG
>NC_142934.1:108472889-108487889 GCF_046866305.1 Octopus bimaculoides | reverse complement strand
GAGGTTAGTGCAAGTCGAAGCATGCTTTCCAACCAACGATCATCTCAGTTTTCAGTGAGTACTCATGTGAAGTACTCCATTCCAATATGTCCACATTACTCTATGTTTTAATGTTATACGATAATATGGGATTTAAGAGGACTTTGGTTCAATATTTAGCATCTGTAGTGACTATGTAGAGGCTAACTTGTATACTAATATTGCATTAAAGCAAGCCTTAGAATCATCTACCAAAATGTACGTTGCGTTTTTGAACTGTTGTTTATTGAATGAGTGCTGAGATTGGTTGACTACACAATGCATTAATCTTATTGGTTTGAATTCATGAAGACATATTAAAAGGTGTAAACATTCAGTGGATGGAATAATTGTCAACCAACTTAAGATTGATGAAAACGAAGTATTTTCTTAGTGGTCGTTACACATGCTAGAAATAGAATTCATATTTCCCTCAAATCACTTACTAATATAGTAAGAATGGAGGCTGCCACATTAGATGATGTAGTTCTAGATATCCGTTAAAAATACGGTTTGTTCTAGTCATGATTCTAATGCATTTCATCACAAGTCTAATCCATCAAAATTTATTTGGCGTTAGTTAGTAACAACTACGAGCTAATACAACAGCAACGACAACAACTACAACAACATCAGCAACAACTACAACAACAACAACAACATCAACTATTACCATAATGCCTTTGTTAACACCGAAATGGCATTTTGAATAGTAATTGTATCATAATTTGTATTATAAGAATAGGCGATAAATTTTGAGAACCATATACGATAAGTTTTGTTGAAACATTTACCACTACTCTAGAAATGTTTGCCTTAAAAAAAATAGTAAATTTCCGTTGAAAAACAACCGATTTCCTAGTGTATATTTTCAATTAGATTAGAGTTGTTTTTTTTATATCGATGAGCTTATAAAATAAATAAATATTGCTTATAATTCAGGCCATATATTTTTGAAAGAGAAGTTTATTCTAGTTTCTTTTGTCAGGCTATCTTACACCTAACTATCAATGAAATTTCTCTAGATACGACGATACAACGAACAGGTTGCATGTGCTATGTACGAAAGTTTTACCTACTCTAAGGTAATGTGCTTACTTGGGTCTATTCACAGAATTGATTAGGTTGTACTTAATAAATGTTTAATGTTTAAGATGCAGAAGATAGATCTGCCAAGTAAGTAGATTAACGAAAATTGCGAATTGGAAGTCGCTACATTCTCAGTAAGGAAATGAAGTGTTGCATGCTGGGGTTTCATAACTACAATTTGTTTATACGTAAACTTCAACATCATGCGGAAATTGAATTTCTTACTTAAGGTTCTCGATGGAAGCATTCAAATGTCGATTGTAGCCGTCATATGGAATTGCCTTTTAGTACATTTTGGGGATTTGACAATGACAGTACACGCAGGCTCAAAATCAAAGATTCTTCGATTCCATTCCATTCGATTATGGTAAGGGACATTTTTTTCAATTTCTAGCATACACACAAGTGTAAAACTTGTTTTTATTGTTATCGTTTAGCTTCAAATAAGCTCTCAAAATGTTCTCTATGCTAAACCAGCAATTCTGGAGGAAATTCTGCCCCACACCGATTGTAGTCTTGGAACGGGCAAGAATCTCGTCTTTCAGGGCAAAATTGGAGATTGGAGATTTCAGGGTGGGGATTATTTGGAGGTAGACAATTTATCATATTCTCACCCATTAAGGCGCTGTGCTGGCAGAATCGTTAACATCCCGGTAAAAATGCCTATAGTTCTTCCGTCCGTCTTTATGATTTGAATTCAAATTCCGCCAAAGTCAAATCTCCTTTCATCCTTTCAGGATCGATAAAATAAGTACCAGTTGAGCAATTGGGTCGACATAAGCGACTAGCTCCCCTCCCATCGACTTGTTGTCTTATACTAACATTTGAAAACATTATTCTCAATCCTTTTGCTGGATATTTTCCTTAATTTCAGGAAGTCACTGTTAGGTTAATCATAGGAAAAAAAAATAATGCTCTAGCTAATACATCATGTATTTAAGCATAATGTATCTAAGTCGACAATATCAGAGATGTGTTTAAGACCTAAGAGATTATGCTATTATTTGAATGGGGGTTCTCTCATATTTCTAACAAATTGAACTACCGCCTAGATAACCCATCAATAGATCAGCTAAAGCTTAACTTATCTTGTTAACCATCGCTATTTTCAATTGATGATGGTATGATTTTTATATTGGATATATAATATGTTTATCTGACAAATGGTCGTTTCTCTGTCTGTCACCGCAAGGTTTTCTCGTCTATATACATAACTACATGGAAATGTCTCCCGACAAGTGACAATTGTTTAGAATCAGGTGAAAATATAGGATGGATACTATACTACTTTGGTCTCCTATGTTACACACACATGCGGGAGCACAGACATACGCTCAAAAGCACACACGCACACAAGCGCATACACACACACACTCATGCACGCGCGCACACACTCACACATGCACACACACACAATGTATTAAAGCGCAGAAACGTGTTAAAACAGATGTACAAGCAATTCTATCTTCACCGTTTGCTGTGCATGCATATATATATATATATATATATATATATATATATATATATATATATATATATATATATATATATATATATATATATATATGCACAAATCTACATATGTATGTGTGATTGTATTTCTGAGTGTTTGCGTGCGCGTGTGTGATGTGTCTGCACAAACACACACATACGCATGTATACATATACATATATATATATATATATATATATACATATATATATATATATATATATATATATATATATATATATATATATATATATATGCATACATACTTGTGTGCTCGTTCTGCGTTCTTTGCAACGCCCTAGCAACAGCATCACTTACTTTAAATTAAACAATGACTTTGGATCCAAGAATTTAAATTGCCGCTAAACGTGTTATATTGATTATAATACACTTTAACTGTGATGATGGCCGCGGCACTAACAGAATTACAGAGACAAGTATTGCATTAGGAATATTGCCCAATTCTCTTGTATTGTGAACCTGGTTAAAACGCATACAATCCAACAGAGGCGGCAGCGAAGAAAGGGAGATCTTTAATACGACTTACACTTCGAGTCACCTGTAATTAACGACCAATTCCACCAGCAAGAAGAACAATAGCAGCCCTAGCAAGAAACAAGAAAAAAATTGTAAGGATGAGAACAATATCAATTACCGAAGCAGCTGAAAGGCAATGAACTGTTCTGTTTAATACTTGGGCTAATCATTGCCTACTATAATGAGCATTGACAAAAGCAATACTGACAGCAACAACAACTGCAGCAATAGCGATATATAAAAAAAAGTGTAACAACACTATCATACGCAGAAATTTAATTATTCGAGCCAATGTGAGGGTTGCGACATGATCGCTGAACCAGCTAGAAATAGCAATTAAATTTCGTTCAAATCTCAAACACGTATCATCAGAGAAAATGGCTCACTGAATGATAATATGATACTGTGTTCCCTTCACACAGGGAAGACAAAATCAGGATATTCATGGTCGGAACGCAATTGGTCATAGGTTTACTCGATCGCTGTTTGCCTGGGGCTAAATAACAGTAACAAAAAAAGAAAAGGATGGAAGGTCATCAATAACAACAATAGTATATATTCCATAAAATAAAACAACTGCAGCTTGGAAGTGCAACTAATGTCATTGTCGACAAAGACTCTAATGCAAATTTGACAGGTGCAGTGTGCAGTTAGCTTACTTCTCTGTCAACACCAAGGCAAACATTACCACCTGCACTACAATAACACTATTCTAACGTGATACTTTAGCATACTACTACTACTACTACTGCTGCTGCTGCTGCTACTACTACTACTACTACTAGAGAAAATTATTATTATGCTTAACGAATGAACACATGTGATTTACTGCCACGTAAACACAAAAGCACAAAATTTCGTTTTCTAACAATAGCGAATTGAAAGAAAAATAATACATTTAACATACATTTTTTTGCGGCCGAAAAGAGGGAAATCTATTTCAGTATCACTAAAAAGCGGGCTAAGCTTCTTGAAGACGTCTAAAATAAATAAGTAAATGAATGAATAGCATTATCACTGACCGATGTGTGGAGTTACATCTCTTCTATTGGTCTACGAAACACATTCCGAACTACATGTTTGGATTTTAAAACTGGGGACAGAGCAAACGACGCATATGAGCAGCTGTGTTGCGCAATCATCCATACAAGATGTCTACAATGTGACGGTCGACATCCTAAGAGGGTCATGTCGGATAATGTTATCGCACATTTTGCGATCCAGAATATTTACCTCTGCTGCTAATGTCACTCGATTCCTACGCAAAAATTCTACAGAGCTTTCCGGAGGATATGAGACCCACATCGAGGTTCAAAAAAAACAAAATTCCCCACCTATTATAGAGGTCGAAACACTCGACCTTCACAAAACACTAGGCGGTAATTAAATCACTTCCTTCTCTCCTTAGCTTGCCAACATGGCCATATCAAGAGTAGGATTCTTCGATGTTCGAGACCTGGAGTCACCCTGAAAGCAAGGACACCTGCTCAACGACCTCAATTCTCTACAGTTGGATATAATTGCTGTCGGTGAGACCAGGATTTCCAATACACATTCACTGGCCCCCATTTTCGACGACTATCAGATTTTTGCATCTGTTAGTTGGCTGAGAATGGCAGGTGAAGTGGCAGTACTGTTTAGGAAAGAACTGGGTCTCCAAGTAAAGTCGATGTTCCGGGACCCGGACGGGAAGATGGTGGCCCTGGCTGGGGAGCAATAGTGAAAGCAGCGTCTTTAGACTGGTGGCCATCTATGACCCTACCAAACGAAGCCAAACTGATGGATTTCTTTAGGCGTCTGGAAGCCTTTCTAGGTGATTCTCGCCCTTTACTGTTAGTAATGGACCGGAGAGGAATCTTAGACCAACGCTGGGACTATGTGGGAGTAGCTGATGGAAGAGACAGGTGCAAGAGTCTCAACCTGATCAGCCGGTTCCAACTGTCTGACGGGTACCGATGAGATTTCCTTAATTCGCCAGTGCGGATCTGGACCAACCGCTTAGGGTCATCTAGAACGTATATAGATAGGATTTCCCCTAGGAAAATAGATAGTAATAGTGTAGGATGTCAACTTTTTAAAACGGTCGCCTATTCAGACCATAAGTTTGTAGTCTGTACGATCGACCTAGATATGGCACGTAGGTTAGGTCCCGGGTACTAGAAGCTGAACATGTCATTTCCCGCACGTAAAGCTTACAGAAACCGAGTCAACAATTTAGTTAAGCAGAAGTTGACGGGGGACAGGTCGTCACAACAGGTGGTGGAGCGCTCTCAAAAGAGAGATCAGAGAAATATTGATACGGTTTGGCAAAGAAATAGTGTTAACAAAATATAAAGGAGGAGGGGTTAGTAGCTAAACCAGACGAGGCTATTAATAGTGGCATTGCAACCGTCGTGCTAGCAGCGAGAATGGCATTATACCAATTCTTCAATGCGAAACATGAAGGCTGCATTGTCAGAGCTAAGTCGCGTGCTCTAAGAAACGAGGATATCAAAACTGTTTGATGGGCCCGCATGGCGGGGGCGCAGCTTGGTGACAAAATCACAATTCAGTCTTTGTCGGACCGAGACCGATACGAACTGAGAGATTCCAGGAAGATGTGTGAGGCCTTTCGCCAGGACTTTGCTCGGTTTTTCGGGTAGAGTGGTGGAGCGGAGATGGTCGCACACTTCAAGCTGTACCTGAACGGTTTGCCGTGTCTTTCGACGGGTGACGCTAGGCTCTGTGAAAGGCAGATAACTTCAGCCGAAATTTAGGTTGCCCTTGTCGGCTGCACAAGGCTCAAGTCACATTGTTTAGATAGTCTACCCTATGAACTTTACGTAAATATGCCAGATTTTTCTCTGATCTCCTCGAAGCACCTTACTGCAACTGGCAGGATAACGGGAATATCCCCAGTA
Organism: Octopus bimaculoides; assembly: GCF_046866305.1. Taxonomy (NCBI): domain Eukaryota; kingdom Metazoa; phylum Mollusca; class Cephalopoda; order Octopoda; family Octopodidae; genus Octopus; species Octopus bimaculoides. Next base: position 108,481,853 of record NC_142934.1, on the reverse strand, counting down.
GAGACGCTGAGAAAGAAAGACGAAAACAAGGGGGACAAATTAGATAACTTCAGACACAAAACTCTGCTTAACACAGAACTTAAGATTTTGGCCAAGGCATTAGCGAAGAGGTTGGTGCTTGTCGTCGAGGACTTGGTTGGGGAGGCGCAAAACTGCGCAATCCTCACTAGGTACATACACGACAACCTCATGCGATACATCATAGAAAGGGTAGGGTGTAAACCTGGCTTCGGCGGGGCGCTGATAAATTTAGATCAATGGAAAGCATTCGATAAGGTCGAACATCGATATCTAGAGGCTATCCTCAAAGCAGCCGGCTTCGGTTTCGTCCTCAGAGGCTGGATCGCTGCAATGCACAACGGCACTAGCTCGGTGGCCAAAGTTTGTCAAGCAGGCTTTCTCCAGCCGTTCTCCTTGACTGAGCACCAGTCCTTGGTTAAGAAGAGACCGAGGCAGGGTGACTAACATCTGGAATGCTGCCAGGCACTTATTGCCCTCTACCGGTCGTGCAATGCAATGAGTGGAACATCCACTCTTGAGTTCTATAGAGGGATAGTGGAAGGAGAGAGAACAATGACGCACTTGTAGAGATGATTGGCGTTGACGAAGTCTGAACGGACCAGTATGTTCAGGACTTTCGTGTCGGAGGCAATGCACAACTTCCAGAAATCCCTAGCTTGGCAGTACTACGGGGGGACACTGTTGGTTTGAGATAAACTCTACAAGCATTGAAAGTGCTGTCAGATGGACTTGCCTGAGATACGCGCAGAGTGACGAAACTCATCTGCACGCACTCTTGCAGTGTCCTTGCATTACTGACTTGTGGAGTTATGTTGAACAGCTGTTATCACGAATAGGACGAATCTGGCTATAGGCCTCGCCCATAGTAATGATCGATCCACCGCTTTCCATTGGTCCGGATGGCAGGTGATTTTCCTCTGTCAGATAGCAGTGGCGTAAGAGCTTGTATGGTGGTCCAGGTTGAAAGGCCTGAAGACAGATACTTTTTCTCTGCTGCCAATTCCTCATCAATTTTTCAAATTTTACTTGGAAATGAAGATGAGGGTGGAGAGAGATGTGCTTCCCCCACCCAGAGAACCTGCTCTAATAATGCGCCTGTAGGCTAGTGAATTTCAGGGGGAGTAGGGTGTCCTTCCCGGATACCCTCAAAGCGTCAAGTGCTCCAGAATTGGTGTGTTACTCGAGCCAAGTCCAGGTGGATACCCACACCGACTACTGAGGAACTTTCATTGTTATATTCTTTTTATTATTATTAGTTTTAATTGTGTTCCGGTGTTTTGTGTCAAATCCCCACTGTCCATATCTACTTTATTGTCCCTTATATGTCAGACCTGGTGGCCAATAAATGAAATAATAATAATAATAATAATAATAATAATAATATTAATCATTTTTATTATTATTATTATTATTATTATTATTATTATTATTATTATTATTGTTGTTATTATTATTGTTGTTGTTGTTGTTGTTGTTGTTGTTATTGTCTTTGCATAATTTCTAACGCTGGAGATGTCCTACGGTGCCAGCTGTTCACTACCAGTGAACTAAGGTAACACCTCTTATTTTTCGAGCACGTTCCGGAGCATTCGAGCGGTTCCAATCACCAGCCTGTTTCCTGCAAGTGCCCCACCCTTATTGTAGCCCTTATTTGTTCCACGTACTTCTCGAGATTTTTACTCACTGTTCTCAAGGCTCCGACAATTATTGGTACTACTGCTACCTTTTTCATCGATCACAACTGCTTAACTTCCCACTCTCGACTTTTCTTTCTTCTTTATCGCATACCTTGATTTCAGCTGGGCATGCTATATCTATGTTCCAGCATAGTTTGTTTATTTTCATTATTATTATTATTATTATTATTATTATTATTCGTTTCCTGGACGGTGGTCACCGTTCGGCAGACGCGATTTTCCGCAGCTCGTTTCTTTAACAGAGCTGCAATCCTGGATCAAACGTAGACCGAGAAAGGGCGCTTGGCACCTTGAGTGCCGCCAAGCTCTCACCGCCCTCAGTCAGGCGGGCAGTGCAATCGGTAGTAGCTCCACTCTAGCGTTCTATAGAGGGTTAGTGGAGGAAAAGTGCGACGACGTTCTCGGGGAAACTCTAGTCGTCGAGGATAATCACCTAAGCAGTCTGTTCAGGAGAACTTTCGCGCCGGGGCCCATGGATAGTTTCCAAAGGTCCCTCGCCTGGCATCGACATAAACTCTACCGGCACGGAAGTGCCGTCAACGGGGCCTGCCCGAGGTGCGCTCAGGACGACGAAACCGTTCTGCACGCACTCGTCCAGTACCCGAGCATTGCTGACCTGTGGGTTTATATAGAACAGCTACTGTCACGTGTAGGACGGATCCGGCTATCAGCTGAATCCATCGTGAGGATTGACCCCCCCCCCCCGCCCCCGACCTCCTTTAACCGGGAGGACAAGGCAATTTTCCTATGCCTAGTGGCTGTAGCGAAAGAGGTAATATGGTGGACCCGTTTGAAAGGGCTAAAGACAGACACTTTCCTCTTTGGCCAAGGCCTCATCAACTTTTTCAAGTTCCACTTGAAAAGGAAGATGAGAGTAGAGAGGGAAGTGCTGTCTCATAGGGTGACTGTTGGAAGAATGGTCAATATAAACGGACCAATTCTGAGAATACACCTGTAGAGAAAAAAAAAGGTAATGTAAAAGGAGTTCTATTTATTTATTTATCTATTTATTTATTTATCTATTTATTTGTTATATCTTTCTCCGTTTTCTTCTTAGACGAACTTTCCTACCTTTTCGGACAAAACCTTTTGTAACCTCCGTCCTGGCTTTGTCCTTACATGTTTTTAATTGATATTAGCCCGTGTCACCAATAAAACGAATTAATTATTATTATTATTATTATTATTATTATTTTGAATGATGAAGGCAACGACGAGAACGGTGAAAATGATATTGGCGGGTACACTGTTGGTTTTGATAATGATCACCAATATAAATACGTGAATGACGATGACGACATTGAAATTAGTGGTGGTGAATTTTGTGATGGTGGTGTGAGCGACGATGGCAATAGTAATGATGGTGATGGTGTAGTTCTTGATGATGATGATGACGACGACGACGACGACGACGACGACGACGACAAGGAGGAGGAGGACGACGTGGAGGAGGACGACGTGGAGGAGGACGACGTGGAGGAGGACGACGTGGAGGAGGACGACGTGGAGGAGGACGACGTGGAGGAGGACGACGTGGAGGAGGACGACGTGGAGGAGGATAAGGTTGCCAACTATGAGATAATGTTAGTCCTGGTAAAATTTACGACGATAACTGTGAGTATCTTGATGAAATGGATAAGACTGGAGTGAAATTTGATGGTGACAATAATGAGGGAGGCGATGGTGATAATGACGATGATGATGATGACGATGCCGAAAAGGATGAGGAGGAGGAGGAAGATGGAAGGGAGGAAGAAGATGGAAGGGAGGAGGAAGATGAAGAGGAGGAGGAAGAGGAGGAAGATGAAGAGGAGGAAGAGGAGGAGAAGGAAGAGGAGGAAGGCAAAGAGAAGGAAGACAGAGAGAAGGAAGACAGAGAGAAGGAAGAGGTGGAGGAGGAGGAAGTGGTGGAGGAGGAGGAGGAAAAGGAGGTGGAAGAGAAGGAGGCAGCCAAAGAGGAGGACGAAGAAGGGAAAGGAAAAGAAAAGGGGAAAAAGACGAAGCAGAGGAGGGAGCAGAGGAAGAAGAGAAGAAAGAAGAGAAGGGGAGGAGTGGAAAGAAGAAGGGGAGGAAAATGAAGAGGAGGGAGTGGAGGAAGATAGGAGGAGGAAATGGAGGAAGAGGACAAGAATGAGGAAGTGGAGGAAGATGGGAGGAAGAGGGAAGGAGGAAGAGGAGGAAGAAGAAGGGGAGAAGGAGGAAGAAGAAGAGGAGAAGGAGGAGGAAGTGGAGGGGAGGAGGATGAAGAGGAGGGGAGGAGGATGAAGAGGAGAACGATGACAACGATGATGATGATGATGAAAATACTGTGGAAGAAAGAAAGAAAGAAAGAAAGAAAGAAAGAAAGAAAGAAAGAAAGAAAGAAAGAAAGAAATAAGCAAATAAAGAATGAAGCTAAGAAATTGGGTGGAGAGCGTGCAGAGAGGATAATTTTAACATGGTGGAGGCCAACATCAACATGGCAGGATCAACCAGGACAACTGCAACAATAACAAGAGCAACAGCAACAACAACAACAACACCAACAAGATAAAGAATTAAAATAGACGTAAAACGGAGAAAACGGAGAAAAAGTACATCTGTTGGCTGAGCTGCAGCAATGGCCGTTGTAACAGCAGGTAATTGATAAGCGCTTTTCTTAATTGCGAAACAATTTATCGTCTTCAATGACAGGAAAGAATTAGAGAATGGCATTTGCTAAAATCGATAATCCATACGGCAACTCCTTAACTGGAAGCCCAGCAGTTACAGCAAATTTACCTCGAACGTACGAGCAATTGACGGTATTAGCACCGGATTTTGGGAGGCTTCCAAAATTTGTTAGAGGTTACAATTTCATATTCACCTGACGTATACTTACTCTGTCAGCTCATAGACACACACATACATACAGTGTCAAGTAAAGATAGATAGAGATAGACAGAGATAGATAGATAGATAGATAGATAGATAGATAGATAGATAGATAGATAGATAGATAGATAGATAGATAGATAGATGGATAGATAGATAGAATCACATGTAGAGTCACGGATGATGCCTGCATACATATATACATATATATGTGTGTGTCTGTGTGTGTGTGTATGTGTGTGTGTGTGTGTGTATGAGTGTGTGTTTGTATTATATGTGCACCTATATCTATTTCTGTCTCATATAGTCTCTTTCTCTCTCTCCCTCTCTACATATATATATATATATATATATATATATATATATATATATATATATATATATATATATATATATGCGTGTGTGTGTGTGTGTGTGTGTGTGTGTGCGCGCGAGAGAGAGAGAGTGCTTGTGTGTGTATATGTAGACCTGTATCTATACTTATCTATCTCTTTCTCACACTGTCTGTCTGTCTGTCTATGTCTCTCTCTCTCTCTCTCTCTCTCTCTTTTTCTCTCTCTCTCTCTCTCTATACATACATGTGTGAAGGTGTGTGCGTTTGTGTATATATACGTTTATCTATATCGCTCAATCTCTGTCTCACACCGTCTCTCTGTCTGCCTGTCTCTCCCTATATATATGTATATGTGTGTGTGTGTGTGTGTGTGCGCCCGCGCACGTGTTCATGTGTTCATGAATAAGAGACGTTTCTTTCCACATTAACTCCAGTGAATTTCCTTTTATAATTGAGAATATCTCACCAAAGGAATTTTATTCTTCATCACATCTTTGCGCTGAGTCTGTTGATTTTATTTCGACCTGACGGTCCTCTAGCGAAGCTCGGACGCTAATGGTGACTAATTTTAGATAAATCTACGGCTTTAAATCCTCCCAGGTGCTTATGTCTCTGAGGTATTTCGTAGGAAATATGTCAACGATCCAGAAACGCACGTCTGGGTATCTGCCAGAAGTAAGCAATGGGCAAATACGGTGTTCTTTTTTTAGTGGGTGGGATATCTCTTATCATAATTTAGGAACTATTTTGCGGCAACTGCAGTGAATTTAAATCTAAAAGTTAAAATATGTGAAATACATCTGCACCAATAAATCTGCATCAAATTTTGCCAAAAGCTTTGCGGTAATTGCTCAGAGGCCTACGCAAAGTTTTCAAAAGGATTTCTTCTTTCTCGAACACAATCAAGTAGATCTTGCGCAACTGAAACCCGAGCGTCTTTTTGGTCAGCTGAGGTTTGGCACAAACTTGGCAGACACACGTCTCATACCTCAAATCTTCAGTGATAATGGACTGAACTGAACCGTAACTAATCTGCACATCCTCTGATAACTCTCGGATGGTGATTCGACGATTTCCCGTCACAGCTGCACGTACATCTGGGATGTTTTTCTCAATTCTGCCGATTGTGTGTCTCCCAGAACGTTCGTCAATAACGACATTTTCGGCCATCTTGGAAACGTCTGAATTACTCATACTTGTGTGCGGCTCATACACTCCTCTCCGCATACTTACTGTAACTTGTGTAGGCCTTTCATCAGGTATCGTGATGACAACTTTCACTAACCCTTACCAGCCGAAGTGAACTAGAACGTTAAAATCTATTGCACATGCACAGCAAATCTCACTGTCAATCTTTGCCAAGTGGAGTTTCACTGCGTACTTTAGCTTCCTTACTTAATGATCAGACCTCGCATATCTATATATATGTATATATGTCGATCATTGTAACCAGATCATTATGCTTTACAACCAACTGTAAAATTATAACGAAAAAATGTCTTTGATGTAACTTTTCTTGATATTCTGTATAAGGTGTTTGGTATATACAATATTTATAAGGCTGAAGATTTCGATTGTAACCAACATGACAAGTATGCAAATAATTGCCCTTTTCATTCCACAAATTACAAAAATAGCGTCATGTTATATATGGTGAATATTTTTAAAATTCTAAAGGTAGCATTAAATTCACTCAATGAATGTATTAATATACACATCAAATCTCATATAATAAAAAATTAGAATATTCCATCCAAATAAACAGGAAACACTGCGAAGGTGACATATTTATATTTCTTTTAATGAAATATTCTAAAGGGGTAACCCATGACAGGTGCCTCTCATGTAAATCATTTTGATGTATTGGTTTCATCCTACTCTATATGCGTGAGTCGATTATCCTCCTATTTCATCTGTTTTTCTTTTTACTTTATACCAGTAGCTTTAGTTTCAATGCAACTAATGATTCTTTGCTCCCTCGCAAATCTGATGGTATGTGTAACTGTAGAAATCGATTTAATTGCCTTTTCAGTAAACTGGAAAATATAGTGTGCAAAACTTCCGGCCGCCCAGCCGATAAATTATTCCGTTATATCGATGCTACACCAACAAAATTCACGTCGGGGCGGAGATCCACATAGTGTACACCATTATAATTAAATTTTAATTAATCTCACATCCGAGGGAAACATTTTTTAACAAGATTGCTATGTAGGAATCTCAATATTACAGGGGTATCGAACAAGGAGAGATATCTTACCTCCTCTAAATGTCCTCTAAAAATCATTCGGGTTTCTCTTGGATGAAATTAATGTCAAATAAACCGCAATGATTTTTCGAATTTTGATATTTATAATCGTTCTGCATTTCCTGTCCCATAATTTCTGATGTTGGCAATATTGATCACATGAAACTCGTATTATTATTCAATATGATATGAAAACAAATGTATAACAAAACTACGACGTCGCATAATGTACTATTAGATATATAATCCCATTATTAGGGCCGGATGTCGCATTGGTACAACAACTGCTAGCTCAGAGCTGATCAGTGACTCATAAATACAACAAAAATACCATTAAAGCAATATCTCAAACGGTAAACTTTAAGAAAAAAAATTATCGTAGTCACACCCATCCCCTCAAAACAGGAAGGGCACAATGAATGATGTAGTCTTAGATACTCTGTTTCTGGAATATATGACAGAATAATTCAGAACTGAAAGCCTCTCATCATTTAGCAGACCTATGTGAAATAACGGCTACAAGAACAACACCAACATTTCAAAATTACCGATGTCTCGACCACTATTGCCACTGCCACCGCTATCAACATCAAGAATAAAAACGAAAGCAACAACGAATAATGGAAACCTTATATAGCCAACAAACAAATCGAGAAAATTGATATAAACCACACCAGAAAGGAAAACTTACTAGCATTTTATATTTTCTCTATAAAACTTCCACCTTGCTATGAACTCACACATCCACATCGTTGTGTCTTCCTATTCATTCAAACCATGCCTGATATATATGCGTGTGTGCAAGTGAGCGTGTGTGTCTACATGTATGTACGGATGTATGTAAATATTCTTGAATTTACGGATGTATGTGTGTACATGTATGAACGGATGTATGTAAATATTCTTGAATGTACGGATGTATGTGTGTACTTGTATGAACGGATGTATGTATGTGAGTATATGCACGTGTGTGTGTGTGTGTGTGTGTGTGTGTGTGTGTGTGTGTGTGTGTATGTGTGTTTGTGTGTAACTATACACCCATGTATTCTACAGATTTGCCGACATTTCTACGCCCCTCCGTCTGTTATCGCCATCAGATTAAGGAGGTCTTAAACTCTGGAATTATCTCTATAGCAAATGCTGTCAAGCTTTTCCATTCCTCCCGTATCCTCCACCCAGAAAAAAAGACTCTTAGAAGACTTGTTTTAATATATTATTTCCCTAGTCTCATTGTATTTGTATCTGTTTTTTTTTCTTTTCTTCGTATTATTACATTCTGTTTTCTATTTTATCTTTTTGAGTGACATAGCAGTGTGGGCGCAGTGTGTGTATGTGAGTGTTTCGTATGAGCTGGCTATTCGTTATTCCATATATCTTAATTTATATTATGCTGACCTAAGCATTTTTTATTTCCATATAATCCAATAGAAACACTATTCCCTTCTCTCTGTCTCATTCTTACCAGTTTGTGTGGGAGCGGGTGTATTTGTGTGTGCGGGTGTGTTTTGTAAGTATACTTATGCTTGCGTGTATATATATATTTGTATATATGTAAACATGTTAATTTGTTGTTTTCAAGTTTGTATTTCAGGGGCGGATCTATTTTCCACTTGCAGGAAGTGTATATAAATACATGGATGTATGTACGAATGGATATATGTATGTATGTATGCATGTATGTATGTATGTATGTATGTATGAATGCACGCATGTATGTATGTGTGTGTATGTGTATACATGTGCACATATATACATATATATACACACACACACACACACACGCACACACACACACACACACACACACACAC